>NW_012117043.1:125344-138668 GCF_000951035.1 Colobus angolensis palliatus | reverse complement strand
AAATTCTGACATGTGTCTCAACAGGGATGAACCTTGAGAACGTTATGCTACTGAAATAAGTCAGACACACAAAGACGAAAACTGTATGATTCCACTTATATGAGATATCTAGAGTAGAGAAATTAATAGAGACTGAAAGTAGAATGGTGGTTTTCATGGGCTGGGAGGTGAGGGATGGGGAGTTATTATTTAATGGGTACAGAGTTTCAGTTTTGCAAGATGAAGGTTATGGAGCCGATGGTGCTGATGGCTGCCCAATAATAACAATGTACTTCAAATACTACTGAACTGTACACTTAAAATGGTCAAGACAGCAGGTGTTATGCTGTGTGGATTTATCATAATTTAAAAAGATCGAATAGACATTATGATAAATTCAAATAATCAAAACTTACTAAAGCAAAAAGAGAAAGTCTGCTTTCTCACCTGTTTACCACCTGCTTCCCAATCTCCTCTGTTTGTCTAGGCAATTGCTATTCAGTTTATTTGTTTCCTTTGTACTGTTTTGCCTGCTTGCACAGATACACACACACACGTGCATGCACACATGCATATATGCTATTAAAAGCCAAAACAGATCCCTGATTCCTTCTTCTCCCTTGTACACTCTTCAAAGGGAGCCAAAAGGAGCACTTAAGAATGTCGGTGATGGGAACAGATGGCTGATTGGAATTTCCATTCCTCCTCTTACTCACTGTGACCATTCACTAGCGATTTAATTTCTCTAAAGCTCAGTTTCCTCATCTGAAAGGTGGGATAATATTATTGCTGGGACTTAATGAAGAAAACAATGGAAGATGTTGGCACAGAGGAAACATGTAGTCAGGGCTGACTAGTTATGTGCCTCTGGAAGTTTCTTCCATAACGTGAGCTCTGTGTGCAGTCAGGGCTCAAGGAAGTCTGTAGCAAGAAGAGGAGAGGGAAAGGGAGAACCTCTTAGCAGGCACTATGCTCATGCCTAGGATGCACGTATCATCTTCCCCAAAGGGTCTAGTTAAGAAGAGTTATTGGCCAGGTGAGGTGGCTCACGCCTATAATCCCAGCACTTTGGGAGGCCGAGGCAGGTGGATCACTTGAGCCAAGGAGTTCAAGACCAGCCTGGGCAACAAGTGAGAGCCCCTTCTCTACAAAAAAATTTTAAAAAATTAGCCTGTTGTGGTGGTGCTCACTTATAGTCCCAGCTACTCAGGAGGCTATAGCAGGAGGATCGCCTGAGCCTGGGAGGTTGAGGCCGCAGTGAGCTGAGATAGTGCCACTTCACTCCATCCTGGGCAACAGAGTGAGAACCTTTGAAAAAAGCAGCAGAAGCAGCAGCAGCAGCAACATTACTCTGTTCTTTCCAGTGATAAGAAGCAGCTGTTACACGGTGGATATCCTCTTCAAAATAGTAGATCCTGGAAGTGAAAACTCATAATATAAACTTCTAGGTACAGGTGACAGAGCAGAATCCAGAAAGCATTTAGGACCTGGGACACATGGATAAGTGACTATAGGAAGGTCTTAGGGTCATGGAATATGTGCATACACAGGGTCCAGAGGTCTGAGTTCAAATTCTGCCTTATGGATATACATAACCTTGAGTCACACACACTATACACTCTTTTGTTTTTGAAACAGAGTCTTACTCTGTCACCCAGACTGGAGTGCAGTAGTACAATCTCGGCTCACTGCAACCTCCACCTCCTGGGCTCAAGCGATCCTCTCCCTTCAGCCCCCCAAGTAGCTGGGACTACAGGCATGGAGCCACCATGCCTGGCTAATTTTTGTGTTTTTTTGTATAGTCAGGGTTTCACCATGTTGCCCACACTGGTCTCCGACTCTTGAGGTCAAGCAGTCCACTTGCTTCAGCCTCCAAAAGTGTTGGGATTACAGGCATCAGCCACCATGCCCAGCCTCAGTTTCCTTCCCTAGAAAATTAAATATCTTACAGGGTTATTGTGAAGATTAAAGTGGAATGTGCATGCAAAAGTACTTTGCAAACCATAAAGCTCTAGGTTGGTATAAATAACTGAACTTTTTAAAACAATTTACTTTAAGTTCTGGGATACATGTGCAGAATGTGCAGGTTTGTTACATAGGTATACATGTGCCATGGTGGTTTGCTGCACCCATCAGCCTGCCCCCCCAGGTTTTAAGCCCTGCATGCATTAGGTATTTGTCCTAATTCTCTCCCTCCCCTTGCCTCCCACCCACCGACAGGCCCTGGTGTGTGATGTTCCCCTCCCTGTGAATGACTGAACTTTTATGTCAGTGGGTTTGTGCCAATGTTCTGCTATAAAGTACTGTAATCCTTTTTAACTTTTAAAAATGGAGATAACTTTTTCTTTTAGTTCTTGGTAATGTACAGACATTGTAAAAAATTAAAGCAAAATGAGAAAGTGCAAGTTTCTTTAATCTCAATTGTTGCTGACACTTTCTAATTCTTATTTATTTAATGATATCTCAATATATTCACTGAAAAAAGTTTCAAACATTTTTGTAGTATGGTCCTGTTTACGGCTTAAGAATTACTGCCAATCAAATATTAGTGGCAAGAAAAAACATGCAATACACTCCATTAAGATTATATGATCTTGGCTGAGTGCGGTGGCTCATGCCTGTAATCCCAGCACTTTGGGAGGCTGAGACGGGCGGATCACGAGGTCAGAAGATCGAGACCATCCTGGCTAACACGGTGAAACCCTGTTTCTACTAAAAATACAAAAAAAAAAAATTAACTGGGTGTGGTGGTGGGCGCCTGTAGTCCCAGCTACTTGGGAGGCTGAGGCAGGAGAATGGTGTGAACCCAGGAGGCGGAGCTTGCAGTGAGCCGAGATTGCGCCACTGCACTCCAGCCTGGGTGACAGAGTGAGACTCTGTCTCAAAAAAAAAAAAGATCTCTTAGAGACTTTTATAATTCTCAAATTCTATCAATTATTGCTAAAGATCCTGTATGTATTTAAATTAGAATAGAGTACTAGTTAGAATTTAGGTTCTACTTTGGTGAAAATGGAGATAATGTAAGTGCAAATTCATAGTTTGAATGAAGATTAAATTAGATAATGCACAGTATTGTCATAAAGCAGCAGAAATATTAGTTGCTATGATTATCAATAATAATACATTTAGGTTATTTTGTTACTTGCTTTTGCTAAAGGACTTGCTGATTGATGACCACAGGGTAGTTTATCTGATTAACCTGTGATTACTGGGGATAAATAAAGTAGAAGGTTTTAGGAAATAAGATTGTTAATTTACAAGGTTGGGAGGTAGTGCAGAAGTAATTATGAAGACTGTGGCGGTTGGAAGCAGTGGGTGGGGACAAGTAGGTAGTCCAGCTGGGTGATGGCCTGGGACTTTCTGATCTGTGGTGTCTGGCTGTGGCTGCTTTGGTCATAAACTCTAACTACTGTTATTGAGATTTCGTGTGCCTTTCCCTGTACAAATCTTTAGTGCTATTGCCAGATTGCTAATATGTGAGGAGAAGGTGCTTGCTTTTTTTCTCTGACAATGACAAGAAACTTATTATAGGAACCATGTCAAAATTCCACAGCAGTTTTTTTTCTCCATTTGATCTAACTCCAAAGTCTTTTCCCTAACCCTTATTAAAATTTAAATGCTATACATGCAACACTTGGAACAGAACAAGAGGCACAGGTTTTTTTAAAGTTTAAAGGTTACTTTTAAAAACTAACATTTGCTAAGGAAATTTCTTCTGTATCTTTGAAAAGCTGTTAAAACACACACACACGCCTCTCCCAGCTGTCAATGAATGGTATAAATAACAATTGTGACTTTAACCACAACAAAAATGTGTTACTTCTTAGGTTGTCTTTGAGGTTTTCCTTTTAAAAACTGTTTCTAGGAGCCAAGTTTTGGTTTTGTTTTGTTTTGTTTTGTTTTTCTCTGCGATCACCGCTGACTGACTAAGGACCTCAGGCTGTTTACGAAGGAGAGCTTTAGATATGGTTATTTGTATGGCATTGTATCAAGGCCTTCAAATATTTGCTGGGGGATTTGGTGGAAAATGTCTAGACCAGTGCAAACACTGCAGGCCCCAGAGAAATCCAAGAGGCTCAAGGAACCATTCAAGAACCCTTGCTTTATCCTATTGTCATTACAAGGAATTACAAGCAAATCTTCTGAATCTTTGTCAGACTGGATGAGCCCATCAAAGAGGGTCTAAGTCAATAAAGGATCTTGATTTCACCGTGCCTGGTTTCATTCATTCCACAGCGATGAGAAGTAGAGTGGAAAGCCATCGATCTAAGAGGCAGGCGAGCTTCATACCAGCCCTAGATCAGCTACTCACTTGCTGGTTCACTCTGGCAAGTCGCTGGCCCTCTCAGGGCTCTAGTTTTCTTAGGTTTAAATGAAAGTGGTTAAGTAAAAGAATGTCTAAGCTCCCTTTCTTTGATCCTATCTATCTATTAAATAACTTTCAAGTGTAGTCATTGAACCAGGTCTCCAGTAAAAGATACAAAGAAAAAAATATAAAACGAGATCCCTTGTCTCAAGAAAGTTTGATTTTGGATATTTAAGTCTCTATTATTATTTCTCAGTTCCTAGGAGTTTCTTGGAAGCTCATAATCTCACAGAGTATATGTGGCCACAGGCAAATACATAATAAATCATTTATTGATGTTACATCGCAAGATAAAATAATATCATCTATGTTGCTGGGCTTTGGGATCACCCAGGTGGCCAACACACAAATAAATACACCTATAATAACCATTATTTCATGTGTAATAACAGCTATATCAGGCTCCTACTATGTACCTAGCTCTCTGCTAGATGCTTTAAAAGCCTTATCTCTGAAAACCTCATGACAATCATGTAAGGTAGGCAGTGCTATCTCCATTTTACACATGAGGAAACCAAGACTTTGAGGGATTAAGAAACTTGCTCAACATTGGCTGGGCACGGTGGCTCATGCTTGCAATCCCAGCACTTTGAGAGGCTGAAGCAGGGGGATCACCCAAGGTCAGAAGTTCGAGACCAGCCTGGGCAACATGGCAAAACCCTGTCTCTACTAAAAAAAAAAAAAAGAAAAACCACCACCGACAAAAATTAGATGGGCACAGTGGCGTACGCCTGTAATCCCAGCTACTCAGGAGGCTGAGGCAGGAGAATCGCTTGAACCTAGGAGGCGGAGGTTGCAGCGAGCCGAGATCACGCCTCTGTGCTCTAACCTGGGTGACAGAGTGAGACTCCATCTCCAAAAAAAAGAAACTTGCCCAACATCATGTAGCTAGGAAGGGGCTGCAGCTCTTTTGGTTCCAAAGTCTAATATTTCACTGTACCTCTGCCTCTGGGTGTAATGTTTTGCATTTTACGAAGCCATATATATATTCTCACACACACACACATACACACACACACACACACACACACTCTCCGGGATTTTGAAGATGGGTAGACTGAAGCACAGCTTGCTTAAATGATGTGTCCCAAATCCCTTCACTAGAGAGTGGCAGACGAGGGACCTGAATGAGGCCAGGTGCTCTGACGCAAGAAAACGTTCCCTCACCCTGCAGTACCACTTGTGCAGGGTGCCCCGGCTGTCACAGTTTGGTAAGATTCCTTGAACTCTCCTGGGTGGGGCAGGCATGCCACACATCCCCTCCCCACATTGTTCATACGCTGCTGCTTATTTTCCTGCTCAACTCTCTTGCAATCTGTCTCTGTTCCATACACAGCAATTTCATCTTTCTAGCTGCTCAGGCCCTAAAACAAGAACCAAGGACTAGTCCTTTTCCCTTACACCTGTATCTACTCCTTCAGCAAATCCGCCAACCTTCCTTCAACATAAACCCAGGATCTGACCACTTCTTGGTTCCTCCATCAGTCTCCTTTCAGTCATGCCAGGCATCTTTCCTGTCATCTCATTTGGTCCCTCTGCATCTTCCCTTGCCCCCTACAGTCTCTTCTCCACACAGTAGCCAGAGGAATCCTGTTAAGTCAGAAGCCACATCATGCCTTTCTCTGCTGATAAATGCTCGAATGGTTTCCAGTCTCACTGGGAGGAAAAGCCCTATGAGACGGACTTGAATCCCCCCACAGGGCCTCCTGGCTCTTCCTGGAACACATCAGGACACATTTCTGCCCCAGGGCCTTTGCACTTGCATTTTTCCTGCCCTAGGACCCTCTTCCCCAGATGGCTGCAGAGCCCACTCCTCAGCTCCCACAAATGTGTGCTAATCTGCCATCTCCTTAGGGAGGCTTCCTTTGCCCACCTTTATTAAAACTGTAGCTCATCTCCTACCCGATGTTCTCCAGCCCCACGCTCTGCCCCCTTTCTCCTTCTAAGCACTTATCACCGTCTGGCAAATGATGCATTTTATTCGTCATCTCTCTCCCCAACTAGGATGTAAGCTCCACAAAGGCAGGGTTTCTTTTTCGGGAGGGGAGGTTCTGGTTCATTCACTGATATAACCCTAGTGTCTAAAACAATGCCTGGTACTTGGTAGGTCACTTTTTTTTTTTTTTTACAGAGTCTTACTCTGTCACCCAGGCTGAAGTGCAGTGGTGCCATCTCACCTCATTGGAACCCCTGCCTCCTAGGTTCAAGTGATTCTCCTGCCTCAGCCTCCCGGGTAGCTGGGACTACAGGTATGCGCCAGCATGCCTGGCTAATTTTTTGGTATTTTAGTAGAGACAGAGTTTCACCATGTTGGCCAGGCTGGTCTTGAACTCCTGACCTCAGGTGATTCACCCACCTCGGCCTCCCAAAGTGCTGGGATTACAGGCGTGAGCCACCGCGCCCGGCCCCAATACATGTTTCTTGAATGGATCAATGAAGGACATTCATTCCCTCTCCCCTGACAGGTATTAGGGCCTCATCTCTTCCTAATCTGCAGACCGGATCATTTTTATCTCAGTCACATGTTCACTCTTGTGAGGTGTGGTATGGCCACTCATTTATCACTGATTCTCACTTAAGCCCAGTTCCTACCTAAGATGCTCTCCACAGAGGCTTGGGTGAGGCTGCAGTCATGCCAGCTTCTGCTCTCATCCCACATTCTTTTTTTTTTGGAGATGGAGTCTCGCTCTGTTGCCCAGGCTGGAGTGCAGTGGCGGGATCTTAGCTCACTGCAAGCTCCACCTCCCAGGTTCACGCCATTCTCCTGCCTCAGCCTCCTGAGTAGCTGGGACTACAGGCACCTGCCACCTCGCCCGGCTAGTTTTTTTTTTTTTTTTTTTTTTTTTTAGTAGAGACGGGGTTTCACCGTGTTAGCCCGGATGGTCTTGATCTCCTGACCTCGTGATCCGCCTGTCTTGGCCTCCCAAAGTGCTGGGATTACAGGCTTGAGCCACCGCGCCCGGCTACATTTTTTGAGTTTAATGAGGAAGCCTCCCTCAGGCGCCATCCTGGACCGCTTCATGGGACCATGCCTTCACAGACAACACTCTCGGTTTCAGGAGTCATACAGCTGTTGAAGGTCAACCATTCAACTTGCTGAGTATTAATTATTCAAATGCATCTGGTTGTACAGGAGGCCTTCAGCCAGCAATGAAATGGAGGGTGAATCAGGATGAAGGGAGAAAGTTCATGTTAAAGACACCTCTTTCCGCATCTCAAAGGGGTAAATGCCCTTGAAAGAGCCCCCATGGTTCCAGGTTGAAGAGAGTGCAGGAGCACAGGAGGAGAGAAGGCTATTCAATTTGTAATTTGCAAAAAAAGAAGCCATTTATTAAAATTTGTGCTTGAGATACTTAATAATAGAACTGCCCTTCAAGGTTTCCTTAAGGGTGGTATTGCTGATTAAAAAGGCAACATGCTCTCTCATTTTGCAGTTGAAGAAATAGCCACACAGAGTCATGTGGTGATTCTCAAAGGACAACAGCAACAAAATCAATTCTACCCCTGGTATCAAGGGACAGTCATGTTCACCTCCATCCATCAGAATTGTGTCCCAGACCGTCTCTGGAGGAGTATGTCATCACGAAAGTTACCTGCCATCGAGAGAAAGAAAAAGAAGTGAAACTCACCCACCACTGAAACTCCAAACAGTGGTCAGGGGTGAGAGCAGGGCAGGCAGAACTGGGCAGAACATTAGAAGCAGCATCGGTGTCCTGGCTGGGATGGCCTTTAAAGGTCAGCCAGGGTAAACTTGGAGGTCACCTGCACTTGGGGAAGCTGAGGTGTGGAGGATGAGTGACTCCGGGGCCCTGGCCACACAGGGAATTAGTGACTAAAAAGCAGCCAGAATTCTGTCACTGTGAGTCTCCACATAGAGCTATGCCCAGGGTCCTTAAACGACCTTGGCAACCCACTTTTGTACCCTTATGTTCCAGATGAGGAAACCGACCCATAAGGCAGAAGAGCAACGAGGCCAAGAAGTCAGAGAAGATATTTAATGTGGACCTTTACCCCACTGGCTTCGAGTTTATTTAAGCAGGCCTTTCAGTTCTTTCTCTCTTCCTTTCCTTCAGTGTCATGGCAACTTTATATCAATTTTGTCTAGTCCATCAGGAAATGGTCTTGTGAACTTGAAAAACAAATGCCTCAATTCACTGAACCAAGTTAGTTTCTAGTACTGTCTCTTCTGTTCCATGCCAGTGTTTCTGCCCAGAAGTAGGGTCAGTTTGGTCAGAGTGGAGGGAAGAGGAGAGATCCAATGGGCTCCCCCAGAGTCATAGCCTAGCAATGAGAAGACAGGGATGCATAGGACAATCTCCCCAAATTAGACTATCCCAGTGTTCTCAGCATACAGCTGGTGCTTAGCAAATGATTACTGCATTGCTTTGTTAGGTGCCATGCTGGAAAATTTACAGGCTACCAATTTTACAACAGACCAATGGACAAGTGTGTTGATCACCCAACTACTCTATGTCCAGAGTTATAATTGGAATTGTCCAAAAGTCAAGAGACATATAGCTTTACCCTTAGGGGCCTTGAAATCTCATTGGGAAGCCAGTTCTATTACACATAACACACCTTAAGCAAAATACAAGACAGTTCCTGCATAAGACACTGTAACACTGATGGGATTATAGAGAGAGGATTTAAAAGTAATCTCTCTCCATCGTCAAGCCCACGTAACAATAATGATAGTAATAATCATAGCTGCCCTTTTTTGAGCAGTTAACTGTAGTTACTACCAGGCACATGCTAAGCACTTTAAAGATATCATCTCATTTACTCTGGGCAACAAACCTACCAGTACTAATATTATCTCCTTGTCCAAGGTCACGTAGCTGAAAGTGTAGAGCCAGAATTGGAATCTGGGCCCCTTTTACAAACCCTAACCGTAAAGCCATGTTTTTAGCATTGACACCCACAGCCCATCCTCAGCCACTCTAGTCCTCTGTGTGTAGGTGGCTCCTTGAAAGATGTCTGTACCTTTTAAACTTTCTCTCTGCATCCTCTGGCCACCACGTTCCAGTCCAAATCAGTGGTCCTGAAACTCTTGGATACCCACCACATGATAGAGGGTCCTGATGAGTGAGAGAGAAAGGGGAACTGCTCGTCATCTGTGGCCTATTTGCGTCCACCCACCCCTGGAAGTGAGGGCCACACACACACCCTGTCCCAACGTTGTCACTCAGGTGGAAACAAATTGAGAACCACAGTTTTGGGGTCACCCCTGTTGCTCTCATCCCATTTTGCACTTTCCCTTCCTGCTTTCCTGCGGCTGACCCTGCTCTGCTGATGTCTGTCTTAAACCCCAAGGATCAAATTGTCTCTGAAGCTCCGCCAGCCAACTCTCCTTCATTTCCTGGGAGTCTCCTGGGGTCCTCAGGGTGCTCCCAGCTCCTGAGCCAGTTATTTTTTCCTGGGCATGTTTGGATGTCATGAGTGCCAAATCATTGCCCCCGCCTTGTGGCTGTGCCTAGGAATTGCAGCTCTCCTGCTCGTAAGGACAACTGGGACCTCAGAACATAGGTTTCCTTTGCAGCCCTCTCCCACTGCTATACTCTCCCAGTCTCCAGAGTGGAAGTAACTTAAGTTAACAAGCCCACTTGACGTCCTCAAGTTACCACCATGCCTTCAGGGTACGTCAAGATTAAAATCACCCCGGTACTACTACCACTTACTACCACCACTCAATTCCTGCCAGCACGACTAATACCCTACTCTGCAACCACTACCATTACTACTACTACCACCACTTCTGTCACCGTTAATATCACTACTTCCACAACCATTACAACCTCTATTAATACCACAATTACTACCACTACATGACTAGTGCTACTGTCACGACTACCACCATTAACACCACTGCTACTGCCACTACCACCACTAGTGTTATCACTACAACCACCATCAATACCACTACTATTACCATTATTCCCACTATTAATACCGCTACTACTACTACCACTATCACTATTAATACCACCACCACCACCAATATACCACTATTTTTTTTTTTTAAGTTGGCGTCTCGCTTTGTTGCCCAGGCTGGAATGCAGTGGTGCAATCATAGCTCACTGCAGCCTTGAACTCCTGGGCTCAAGGAATCCTCCTGTCTCAGCCCCCACATAGCTGGGACTACAGGTGCATACCACCACACCTGACCAATTTTTAAAAATTTTTTCCAGAAATGAGGTCTTGAACTCCTGCCCTCAAGCAGTCCTCCTGCCTTGGCCTTCCAAAGTGCTGGGATTACAGGTGTGAACCACAGCATCTGGCCACTACTATTACTATTAATTACACTCCTGCCATTATGAATACCACCCCTACCACCATCACTCCTACAACGGTTCATACATTCCTAGTACCGCTACCACCACTACTACTATTGTTATTGTTGCTGCTGTTGCTGCTGCTACTGAAGACTTACTTTGCGCTTGGCTGGTGATATTTTTCTTATATTATCACATGTAACTCTCACAGCAACTCTTGAAGTAAGAAATACAATTATCCTCATTTTACAGATAAGATAATCAGGACTTGGGGCAGGGTACAGTGGCACGTCTGTAATCTCAGCACTTTGGGAGGCCGAGGCGGGCAGATCACGAGGTCAGGAGATCGAGACCATCCTGGCCAGCATGGTGATACTCCGTCTCTACTAAAAATACAAAAAAATTAGCTGGGCGTGGTGGTGGGCGCCTGTAGTCCCAGCTTCTCGGGAGGCTGAGGCAGGAGAATGGTGTGAACCTGGGAGGCGGAGGTGGCAGTGAGCCGAGATCGTGCCACTGCACTCCAGCCTGGGTGACAGAGCGAGACTCTGTCTCAAAAAAAGAAAAAAAAAAAAAAAGATAATCAGGACTTGGGAGTCCTTTGAATTGTCATAGCTCCCTCTGCTAGTAAGAGGCAAATCAGGATATGAACCCAAATTTTCTGGCATCAGAGCCCATGCATTTAACCCCCAGCATGAGGAAGTGACATTGGATTTGGGGTCAGAGAGACCTGGGTTAGAATCCCCACCTTGCTGGGTAACCGGGCGAGTGAGTCTTCTCTGTAAGATGGGGTTTCCACTTGCATGGATAGGGTTCTTTTGAGAATTAAATGAGATGATATATATCGGGATGTTCAATCTTTTGGCTTGCCTGGGCCACATTGGAATAAAAATTGTTTTGGGCCACATATAAAATACACTAACAATAGTTGATGAGCTAAAAAAAAAAAAAAAATAGCAAATCTCAAAATGTTTTAAGAAAATTTACAAATTTATGTTGGGCCTCATTCAAAGCTGTCCCAGGCCACATGTGACGCATAGGCCATGGGTTGGACAGGCTTGATATATATGAAACAGGTAACAGAAAGGCTGCACGTAATCTGCCCTGCCTCCCAGGGAGCCTGGCAGACCTGTCTTGTGAGTCTCTGCTCACAGCCAACAATAGGTCCTCTGCAAGAACCTCCTGTTGGATAACTCATTCTCCACTCAGGCCATACAAACTACTTGTTAATGATTCATTCATTCGTTCATTCGCCCACATATCAGACATCTATTGAACACCTCCCATATGGCAGGCATGGTGCTTGGGCCTGAGGATGTTGTCACTGCCCTTGTGTCATGCACCCTACTAGAATTTTCTGTGTGCCAACTAGAAAATTGCAAAGAGCAGTGTGGAACAGTTGAGGCACAGGGCATCTGGTGAGCTTGGAAAGGGGGGTAAAAGAGGAAAATCAATGACTAGGCACAATGAGGATGAAGATAAACATCTTAGGAGACTGGGGAATGGATAGTCTCATCAAAGGAAAGAGACATCCCGCTGGTGGATGAATTGGGCAAAGTCTGGTGGCAACAGTTGGAAGGAGAGCAAGGAAATGGCAAAGGTAGCAGCTGGAGGAACATCCTGATAATTAGGTTTTTTCACTGAGGGGCCACTGAACCTCTTGCTCATCCTTCACTATTTAGAGAGCGCTTCTAACAACCAATGATTGTCTCACAGCAGCTTCACTGGAGCGGGGAGAGCTGGACCTCAGCGGTTCCTCCACAATCAATGGAAAACCACGTGAAAATATTCCCACTCTCACCAGGCTCTGTGCTGGACTCCAGTCCTCGTCACTGAGAAGGGGGCTCCCACTCTGCAGATGAGAAAATGGAGACTCAGAGTCACTCGGTGACTTACTGAAGTTACTGAATGCGGAAGTCAGGATGCAAACCTGGATTCACCTAGTGCCAAAGGCCACGTTCTTTCCATCGTGGAACACTTTTCTTTTTACTGAGAAGGCAGGAAGCCTGATGAACTCCCACTCAGTTCTGATCATGCAGATAGAGGACCGTGTTCTCCATATAAAGGAGACAGTGCTTAGAACCACACAGGGTGTTGAAAGGAGTGGCTGAAACAGACTTTGGATAGTGTGGTGTTGTGAGAGGCTGCTGAGTGCAGGGACTGGTGTCAGGCAGACATGGACTTGAATCTCAGCGGGGCAAGTTTTTTTTTTTAAACCCCATTTAAAAATGCCAGCCCAACTATTTCCCTCTGTAATCGTGTTTTAGCTGTTACACACTTTTTAACGAAAATTATACTGCAGGTTTAAGCCTTGGTTTTCTGATCTGTAAGCCAATAATGTCTATTACAGGATTGGACATGGGGATGAAAACAGTTAACACGGGAGGAGCTCCACAAAGCACAGGCATACAGTAAGAACCCAATGCATGTTTTTTTTTTTTACGAGGAGACGGACCTAGAACAATGCTGAGGACGTGGTTCTAGGACAATGCTGGGGTGCTCCGGATGTGGTTGCTAATGCTTCATTTTTTCTGGAGCCTGACAGAATCCTGGGCACTGTACCACTAACTGATATAGTCAAGAGGGAGTTTCATGAGCTTATGAATTTTTTTTTTTTTTTTTTTTACGCAGAGCCTCGCTCTGTCTCCCAGGCTGGAGTGCAGTGGCGCAATCTCCGCTCACTGCAAGCTCCGCCACCCAGGTTCACGCC
>NW_012117043.1:113083-125039 GCF_000951035.1 Colobus angolensis palliatus | reverse complement strand
GCGTGAGCCACCGCGCCCGGCCGAGCTTATGAATTTTTATAAGGTTCTACTTTTGCAATTTCATGTAATGCTCCAGTGCCGTTGGACACGTCAGCTCCTGACCTTTCAGTTGGTGAGGCACTTCCCATAAACAGAGCCATAAAAGCCCACTGGTTTTCTCTTTGGTGTGTGAGTTTGTTTGGTGCTCTCCCTCTCTCCTTCACCATTTGAATAGTGATGTCATTATTCCAGTGTCCTCTCACCTCTACTGAAAAAGACCTACCAGTGACTCTTTCCTGGGTACTCAGGAACACTCTGGGGGGAAGTTGTGGTTTCAGCAAGGTGCAAGCATCATGAAACCGAGAGAGAACTGGCAGGGTGGAGAAGTCACCCAAAGGTAGGAGAGAGAGAAAAACATTCACATGCTTTTATTAAGCTTAAGACAGTGGTCAAGTCAGTCTTTATTATTATTTTTTTAAGGCTTGCTGTTAAGACATTAGCATAACACCATTTAAGGAACTCTAAATAGAAGAAAGTACCCACTCATTCCCGACCACCAAATGCCAGCCCAATTATTTCCTTTTAAAAGTGATCACTTTTAAATGTTATACATATTTTAATAAAAATTATAATCATACTATAGGTTTAATTTAATTTAATTTAATTTAATCTCCTTCTCTTTCCCTGAATGTTATTTCAGGAAGGTTTTTGTTGTTGTTTTTGGTGATGGAGTCTTGCTCCATTGCCCAGGCTGGAGTACAGTGGCACCATCTTGGCTCACTGCAACCTCTGCCTCCCAGGTTCAAGCAATTCTCCTGCCTCAGCCTCCCAAGTAGCTGGGATTACAGGTGTGTGCCACCGTGCTTAGCTAATTTTTGTATTTTTAGTAGAGACAGAGTTTCGCCATGTTGACCAGGTTGGTCTCAAACTCCTGGCCTCAAGTGATCCTCCTGCCTCAGCCTCCCAAAGTGCTGGGATTACAGCCCTGAGCCACCATGCCCAGCCCGGGAAGGCTTTTTCACCACTGCTGCTTCTTCCTGCTTATCATGGAAGCTACTGCATCATGGCTTGTTCCTGGGACTCACTGCTCCAGCATCTTGGTGGCAAGCAATCCCAGGGGTGAATGGAACAGGCAGAGGTATCAGAGTCACAAAGCCTTGGGTTCAAGCCTTGCTTCTGACACTTACTACTCATATGACCTTGGCTCAGTTACTGCCTTGTGCTTTGAGTCTATTTTCTCGTCTGTGAAGTGGGAGGTCACACAGACGTGGCAGGGTTACTGTGAGGTTTAGAAGTAAAACATGTAGGCTGGGAGCAGTGGCTTACGCCTGTAATCGCAGCACTTTGGGAGGCGGAGACGGGCGGATCACAAGGTCAGGAGATGGAGACCATCTTGGCTAACATGGTGAAACCCCATCTCTACTAAAAATACAAAAAATTAGCCAGGTATGGTGGCAGGCGCCTGTAGTCCCAGCTACTCGGGAGGCTGAGGCAGGAGAATGGCGTGAACCCGGGAGGGGGAGCTTGCAGTGAGCGGAGATCACGCCAGTGAACACCAGCCTGGTGGACAGAGCAAGACTCCATCTAAAAAAAAAAAAAAGAAAAAGAAGTAAAACATGTAGAGGCCTGGCAGAGAATTTCTTCAGCCAACGGTAGCTGTTCTTATAGGTGTGCTGTCGTTGACCTTATTGTTGGGTAGTTCTCGATAACACCATTATGGGCATCTTTTATAATATCTCTTCTTTTTTTGACTTTTCTTCTGAGGAAAAGTTCCAGGAGTGGGATTTTTTAGCCCAAGGGTGTGGATATTTTTGTGGCTTTTGACATGCATTGCCAATTTGCCTTCTAGAAAGCCGATACGAATTCACACAATCATTGGCTATGTAATTAGTATTTGATCCAAAGCTAGTAGCAAAAGAAGATGTGCAACTAGTGATGTTAGTAACTTAGGTCAGTAATAAGTAGGTTCTTTTAGGAGCCAGGAGGCTGCAGTTTGTGGAATTTTGATGTTGGAAGCCAGAAATTTGAAGACAGTATGAAAGTAATGGAAATTAGGCTGGGCATAGTTACCATCTATGAGTTTTTTTTTCACAGCTATTTACCATCCGTGAGTTTGTTAGCACATATACTCCTGCAGGACTCAAGTATTTGATATTAAAACACGGGTCTTCCCAAATGTATTTCTGGTTTAAAACTTAAAATGGAATTTCTGCCTAAGTCTGGCATTTAGGGTTAACCCTCTCCCTCTGATCACTGCCTCTCTAGTTCTTTTCCTGGAGAATTCATTAAACTATTGAAAACAAGTTTTTCTAATCTTGACTTTTGAAATACATTGAAACTACTGGCTCACTTGGTCAAACAGTAAGCCTCAGTGCACAAATCCTCTTTTCCTAGTTGTGTGGGGGTGAAGTTCAGTGCTATGATCTTTTCATTTCTATTCTACGTTTTCTAGCATATCTCTTGAATGGGGTAGAGAGAGCACTGAGTTGAGAATTGCCTGATCTGGATTTGGGGACTGATTCTCTCATTACCTCACAGTGTAATTTGGGGTCAAATCGCTACTCATTCCCCAAATTCCGATGCCTTCCACGGTGGAGACTCACTGCTGTGGTGGCCATGTTCCTGGTGCCTGATCGTTTACAGCTTTTGAGCTTTCAAACATCGGTTCTGAAGTTCTCTGTGACAATACGCCAAGGGGATTTAATTAAAAAAAAATTTCTGTATTTAATTAAATTAATTATTAGTTTTTGATAAGGAGTCTTGCTCTATCGCCCAGGCCGGGGTGCAGTGGCACAATCTTAGCTCACTGCAACCTCTGCCTCCCTGGTTCAAGAGATTCTCCTGCCTTACCCTCCTGAGTGACTGGGATTACAGGTACCTGTCACCATGCCTGGCTACTTTTTGTACTTTTTAGTAGAGACAGGGTTTCACCATGTTGGTCAGGCTGGTCTCGAACTCCTGACATCAGGTGATCTACCCACCTTGGCCTCCCAAAGTGCTGGGATTATAGGCATGAGCCACCATGCCTGGCCCATTGCTATATTTTAAATGCATTAAAAAATACCCTATGGATATTTGCAGGCCAGTCCTCTCTTCTCCTTGCTGGATCTTGGTTTCCCTGGAAACCAAGGGGTTGATTTAGGCAACCGTTGAGGTCCCTCCTTCTCTGAAAGTACCCCCACCCCATGCTAAGGTTGAGGGTTGCTGTAGCTCTGCTGTGCAGGCCTCTGCCCTGCCTCTGACCGTGCACTTACAGCCTGCGGATTTTGTAAAACTCCACTCAGTTTAGCTGCTTTCTCCTCCTCAGTCTTCAAGAAAGAAAGGATTGGGCTGGGCACAGTGGCTCATGCCTGTAATCCCAGCACTTTGGGAGGCCAAGACGGGCGGATCATGAGGTCAGAAGATCGAGATCATCCTGGCTAACATGGTGAAATCCCGTCCCTACTAAAAATACGAAAACAAAATTAGCCAGGTGTGGTGGTGGGCGCCTGTAGTTCCAGCTACTTGGGAGGCTGAGGCGGGAGAATGGCATGAACCTGGGAGGCAGAGGTTGCAGTGAACCGAGATAGCGCCACTGCATTCCAGCCTGGGGAACAGAGCAAGACTCTGTCTCCAAAAAAAAAAAAAAGAGAAAGCCTTGAATATACAGAATTGGAGAGCTGGGCCCTTTGTGTCAACAGAATTTGAGTGGCCCCTTCAGAAAACGTCCTTCTTCATTTTTGCTCTCTTTCCTAGCCTATTTCAAAGGATTCTTTGGGGAGTTCAGGGTCAGTTTTGGTGTGCCCATGCCACTGGCGAGCAGTGCAGACCCTGGGCACCACTCAGCTCTAAGCAGGCTCGGGGGATCCCATCTCAGTTTCTCTTGCAGGAAGTGACTATGGCCTGAGGGCCCTAGACACTCTTTATAGGCCACATTCATTGCCAGCGAAAGAAAAGTGCTCAGGGCAATATAATTAAATGTAGATGAGATTATTACTGGAATAGGTTTTTTTTTTCCTCTTTAAAATAAAAGCAGCAGGTTGGTGGCATCAGAGAAGTGTAGTGAAGGCGCTCTCTAGAACAACAAAAGCTACAGGTGTGAAAATGTATAGGCAGATGGCCAGTCCCCATCACTGCAGTTTCTCCCTCTTTCAACGCCATACCAACAATTCAGGAATTCGCAACCTTTCTGGGATGGTTTCTCCAAAGCAGGTGGGTTCAGAGGGATCAGAGAGGCTGACATCTGTGCAACGTAATCTGATGAAATGACCTGATGTAGTTATGCTGCAGTGGCATTTGTGGGTACATAAGAAGATGGGGTTCCCCCTGCCCATAAGGAGGCGTGACTTAAGGAGGTGGGCTTGGCATAGTTTTACTTCAGACCTCAGGAAAAAAAAAAATGCTGGCATTAGTCACTAAAGAGGGAAGTGGCTGGCATGTAAAGAAATATATCAAGGCTCCTTTTCTGTGGTTCACACAGGGAAATAATTTGTTCTTCCTTTTCCTGTGCGCCTGGAATAATATGTATGAACAGGCAAACCCGCACCATAACTGTAGCGTATTTTCCTGCAGCCACTAAAGCTGAGCTTTGAGAGTCTGGGTATTCTTTTCTAAAACTTTGTTGTTCTTTTTAAACTCACTGTCTCCAACCCCCACATCGCGTATGTTCATAACACAGTGTCTGGTTGTATTGCACCCTTGCTGGTCAAACGTGATCCATGGACCAGCAGCACTGGCGTCATCTGGGAGCTTGTTAGAAATGCAGAATGGGCACATGCCGGGCACGGTGGCTCATGCCTATAATCCCAGCTACTCAGGAGGTTGAGGCAGGAGAATTGCTTGAATTCAGGAAGTGCAGATTGCAGTGAGCCGAGATCTCGCCACTGCACTCCAGCCTGGGCAACAGAACCCCAGGCACCCAAGATGTATATATAGAGATGTGCTCCTACTTCAGCCTCATGAGTAGCTGGGACAAAAGGCATGGGCCATCAAGCGTAGCTAGTTTTTTTTTAGTTTTTGAGGAGACGGCGTCTCCCTACGTTGCCCAGGCTGGTCTCAAAATCCTGGGCTCAAGCAATCCTCCCACCTTGGCCTCGCTAAGTGCTGGGATTATAGGCATGTACCACTGTACCTGGCCTATAAAATTTTGTTAAAAGAGTAATTTTGGTGGGTTTAAAAATAAGATGAAACTAAATTACCAGGACACAGTAGGTATTTGACAAGGGCAAATTAAAGTGTCCTATGGTTTTATATTTTGGGAAAAGTCATTAGAGATATTGATTAACTTTAGACTATTTAGGATAAGTATTTATATTAAAAATTTAAGGGTTCCCACTAAAAGAGTAGAAATGGAATGTAAAACTTTCAAACCAACAAATAAAAATAATGTGATCAATTGGTAGAATGCAAAAAAAATAAAAAAGAGAAAGGAGAAAAGAAGTAAAAATAAAAAGAAAACATAAAATAAAATGGTAGAAGGAAATTCACAAATATCATTAACCATAATGATTCTAGTTGGAGGAAACTTAAAATTTCTGAACACATACTTAATGCCAGGTGCCATGCTGGGCCCTGGGGATACAAAAATAGATAAACAAAAGCTTCTGTCTTCAAAAGCTTATAGTCCAGTAGTGGGTGGGGCAGGGCTGAGAATGAGGCTAAGCAAAGCATACCTCATTCTATGATGCTTCTCATATACTGAGTTTTTTTTTGTTTTGGTTTTTTACAAATGCATGATTTCTGGCACCCCTGCATTGAGCAACGCTACTGGTGCCAATTTTCCAACAGCATATACTCATTTTTTGTCTCGGAGTCACATTTGGGTAATGCTTGCAATATTTCTAACTTCTTCATATTATTATATATATCATGTTGATCTGTGATCAGTGATCTTTGATGTTACTATTGTCATTGTTTTGGGGTACCACAAACCGCACCATATAGGATAGCAAATTTAATCGATAAATATGTGTGTTCTGATTCCTCCACCGACCAGGTGCCCCCCATCTCTCTCCCACTCCTTGGGCCTCCCTATTCCCTGGGACACAATATATTGAAATCAGGCCAACTAATAATCCCTGCAGTGGCCTCAAAGTGTTCAAGTGAAAGGAAGAGTCGCAAATCTCTTTTTAAATCAAAAGCCAGAAACGCTTAAGCTTAGTGAGGAAGGCATGTCAAAGCTGAGCTAGACTGAAAACTAGGCCTTTTGCACCAGTTAGCTGAGTTGTCAAGGCAAAGAAAAGTTCTTGAAGCAAATGGAAAGTGCTACTCCAGTGGACACATGCATGATGAGAAAGGGAAACAGCCTTATTGCTCATATGCAGAAAGTTTGAGTGGTGGGAATAGAAGATCAAACCAGCCACTATATTCCCTTAAGCCAAAGCCTTAACCAGGGCCAGAGAAAGGCCCTTATTCTCTTCAATTTTGTGAAGGCAGAGAGAGGTGAGGAGGCTGCAAAATAATTTTTTTTTTAAGCTAGCAGAGATTGGTTGATGTGATTTAAGAAAAGAAATAATCTCTATAACATAAAAGTGCAAAGAAGCAGCAAGTGCTGATGTAGAAGCTGCGGCAATTCTCCAGGATATTTACCTAAGATCGCTGATGAAGGCAGCTACACTAAGCAACAGATTTTCGGTGTGGACCAAACAGCCTTCTATTAGAAGAAGATGCTACCTAGGACTTTCATAGCTAGAAAGAAGTCAATACCTGGCCTCAAAGCTTCAAAGGACAGGTTGACTCTCTTGTTAGGGGCTAATGGAGTTGGTGACTTTGAGTTGAAGCCAATGCTCATTAACTATTTCTTGTTTTTCTTCTTTCTTTCTCTTTTTTTTTTTTTTTGAGATGGAGTCTCCTACCCTCGCCCAGGCTGGAGTGCAGGGGCATGATCTCCGCTCACTGCAAGCTCCACCTCCCAGGATTCACGCCGTTCTCCTGCCTCAGCCACCCGAGTAGCTGGGACTACAGGCGCCTGCCACCATGCCTGGCTAATTTTTCATATTGTTAGTAGAGACGGGATTTCACCGCCTTAGTCAGGATGGTCTCGATCTCCTGACCTTGTGATCCGCCCGCCTCAGCCTCCCAAAGTGCTGGGATTACAGGCGTGAGCCTCCACGCCCGGCCTTTTTTCTGTTTTGAGACAGTCTCACTCTGCCACCCCGGCTGGAGTGCAGTGGCATCATCTCGGCTCACTGCAACCTCTGCCGCCCGGGTTCAAGCAATTCTCCTGCCTCAGCCTCCTGAGTAGCTGGGATGACAGGAGCCTGCCACAGCGCCTGGCTAATTTTTTGTAGTTTTTAGTAGAGACGGAGTTTCACCATCTTGGCCAGGCTGGTCTTGAGCTCCTGACCTCGTGATCCACCCGCCTCAGCCTCCCAAAGTGCTGAGATTACAGGCGTGAGCATTTGAGCTCATTGACTATTTCAAAACTCCTAGGACTTTAAAGAAATATATTAAACCTACTCTGTGTGTGCTCTAGAAATGGAATAACAAAGCCTGATGACAGGACATCTATTTACAGCATGGTTTACTGAATATTTTAAGCCCACTGTTGAAAACTACTGCTCAGAAAAAAAGATTCCTTTCAAAATATTACTGCTCATTGACAATGCACCTGGTCGCCCAATAACTCTAATGCAGATGTATGAGGAGACGAATGCTGTTTTCATGCCTGCTAATACAACATCCGTTCTGTAGTCCATGGATTAAGGAGTAATTTTGACTCTCAAATCTTATTATTTAAGAAATACATTTCATAAGGCTATAGCTGCCATAGATAGTGATTTCTCTGATGGATCTAGGCAAAGTAAATTGAAAACCTTCTGGAAAGGATTCATGGTTCTAGATGTCATAAGAACATTCATGATTCATGGATCAGGGTCAAGATATCGACATTAACAAGAATTTGGAAGAAGTTGATTCCAACCCTTATGCATGACTTCAGTGGGGGGAAGTCACTGCAGATGTGGTAAAAATAGCAAGAGAACCAGAATTAGAAACGGAGCCTGTTCCCTCCTCCCTGCTTCTGAAAAAACAGTGGAGCCTGAAGATGCGACTGAATTGCTGCAATCTCATGATACAGCTTTTTTCCCCATATATATGATACTATCTTCTCAATTTATTACAAATTGTAATAAACATAATAATCAAACTAGTGCTCCAAGCTTATGCTGTTCACATGGAAGACGCCACAAAAGAAGACACAGTAGAGACTGCCTTGCAATAAGAAGTACACATTCTTTCATAGAGATGGAGAAATAAAAGGACAAATCTAGTTGTCTGAAAGACAATTCGCTGTACACATTTTATTTACAGTTTTGTACATAGTCTTAATATGAATTGGATTGCTTTTTCTACCTGAGCCATTTTAACCAAAACAAAATAGCCTAAGTAATACCAAGTATTAAAATGTAGCATAAAAAGTAGTTTTTTCTAATTCTGTGAAGAATGTCAATGGTCATTTAATGGGAATAGCATTGAATCTGTAAATTACTTTGGGCAGTGTGGCCATTTGCACAATATTGATTCTTCCTATCCATAAACATGGAATGTTTTTCCATTTCTTTGTGTCCTCTCTGATTTCCTTGAGCAGTGGTTTGTAGTTCTCCTTGAAGAGGTCCTTCACTTCCCTTGTTAGCTGTATTCTTAGGTATTTTATTCTCTTTGTAGCAATTGTGAATGAGAGTTCATTCATAATTTGGCTGTCTGCTTGTTTATTATTGGTGTATAGGAATGCTCGTGATTGTGATTTTTGCACATTGATTTTTTATCCTAAGACTTTGCTGAAGTTGCTTATCAGCTTAAGAGCTTTTGGGCTGAGATGATGGGGTTTTCTAGATATACGATCACGTCGTCTGCAAACAGAGACACTTTGATTTCCTCTCTTCCTATTTGAATATGCTTTCTTTCTTTCTTTTGCCTGATTGCCCTGGCTAGAACTCCCAATACTATGTCGAATAGGAGTGGTGAGAGAGGGCATCCTTGTCTTGCGCTGGTTTTCAAGGAGAATGCTTCCAACTTTTGCCTGTTCAGTATGATATTGGCTGTGGGTTTGTCTTAAATGGCTCTTATTGTCTTGATGTATGTTCCATCAATACGTAGTTTATTGAGAGTTTTTAATATGAAGAGATGTTGAATTTTATGGAAGGCCTTTTCTGTGCCTGTTGAGACAATCATGTGGTTTTTGTCTTTAGTTTTGTCTACATGATGAATTATGTTTATTGATTTGTATATGTTGAACCAGCCTTGCATCCTAGGGATGAAGCTGACTTGATCGTGGTGGATAGACTTTTTGATGTGCTGCTGGATTAGGCTTGCCAGTATTTTATTGAGGATTTTTGCATCAATGTTTATGAGGGATATTGGCCTGAAGTTTTCTTTTTTTGTCATATCTCTGCCAGGTTTTGGTATCAGAATGACACTGGCCTCATAAAAATAAGTTAGAGAGGAGTCCCTCCTTTTCAATCATTTGGAATAGTTTCAGAAGAAATGGTACCAGCTCCTCTTTGTACCTCTGGTAGAATTCAGGTGTAAATCCGTCTGGTCCTGGGCTTTTTTTGGTTGGTAGGCCATTAATTATTGCCTCAATTTCAGAACTTGTTATTGGTCTATTCAGGGATTCAACTTCTTCCTGGTTCAGTCTTGGGAGAGTGTATGTGTCCAGGAATGTATCCATTTCTTGTAGATTTTCTAGTTTATTTGCATAGCAGTGTTTTTAATATTATCTGATGGTTGTATTTCTGTGGTGTCAGTGGTGTTATCCTCTTTATCTTTTTTTGTTGTGGTTGTGTCTATTTGATTCTTCTCTCTTTTCTTCTTTGTTAGTCTAGCTAGCAGTCTTTTTTTTTTTTTCCAAAAAATCAGTTCCTGGATTTGTTGATTTTTTGAATCTCTGTCTCCTTCAGTTCTGCTCTGATCTTGGTTATTTCTTGTCTTCTGCCAGCTTTGGGGTTTGTTTGCTCTTGGTTCTCTAGTTCTTTTAGTTGTGATGTTAGATTGTCAATTTGAGATCTTTCTAGCTCTTTGTGTTATAGTGTTTAGTGTTATAAATTTCTCTGTTAACATTGTTTTAGCTGAACAGAGATTCTGGCATGTTGTCTCTTTGTTCTCATTGGTTTCAAAGAACTTCTTGATTTCTGCCTTAATTTCATTATTTACCTGGGAATCATTCAGGAGCAGGCTACTC
Organism: Colobus angolensis palliatus; assembly: GCF_000951035.1. Taxonomy (NCBI): domain Eukaryota; kingdom Metazoa; phylum Chordata; class Mammalia; order Primates; family Cercopithecidae; genus Colobus; species Colobus angolensis. Next base: position 114,901 of record NW_012117043.1, on the reverse strand, counting down.
AATTTCCATGCAGTTGTGTGGTTTTGACTGAGCTTCTTAATCTTGAGTTCTAATTAGATTGTGTTGTGGTCTGAGAGACTGTTTGTTATGATTTCAACTCTCTTGCATTTGCTGAGGAGTGTTTTACTTCCAATTATGTCATCGATTTTACAGTAAGTGCCATGTGGTGCCAAGAAGAATGTATATTCTGTTGTTTTTGGGTGAAGAGTTCTGTAGATAACTGTCAGGTCCACTTGATCCAGAGCTGAGTTCAAGTCCTGAATGTTTTTGTTAATTTTCTGTCTTGATGATCTGTCTAATATTGATAGTGGGGTGTTAAAGTCTCCCACTATTATTGTGTGAGAGTCTAAGCAAAAATGGCAAATGGGATCTAATTAAACTAAAGAGCTTCTGCACAGCAAAAGAAACTATCATCAGAGTGAATAGATAACCTGTAGAATGGGAGAAAATTTTTGCAATCTATCCATCTGACAAAGGTCTAATATTCAGAATCTACAAGGAGCTTAAGTTTACAAGATAAAACCAAACAACCCCATTAACAAGTGAGCAAAGGACATGAACAGACACTGTAAACATAAAAATAAAGGGTCAACATTAGTGATCATTAGAGAAATGCAAATCAAAACCACAATGAGATACCATCTCACACCAGCCAGAATGACGATTATTAAAAAGTCAAGAAACAGCAGATGCCGGTGAGGCTGTGGAGGAGTAGGAACACTTTTACACTGTTGGCGGAAATGTAAATTAGTTCAACCATTGTGGAAGACAGTATGGCAATTCCTCAAAGACCTAGAACCAGAAATGCCGTTTGACTCAGCAATCCCATTACTTCGTATGTACCCAAAGGAATATAAATCATTCTATTACAAAGATACATGCACACATATGTCCACTGCAGCACTACTCACAATAGCAAAGACATGTAACCAACCCAATGATAGACTGGATAAAGAAAATGTGGTACATATACACCATGGAATATTATGCAGCCATAAGAAGGAATGAGATCATGCCCTTTGCAGTGACTTGGATGGAGCTGGAAGCCATTATCCTCAGCAAACTAACACAGGAACAAAAAACCAAACACTGGATATTTTCACTTATGAGTGGGAGCTGAGCAATGAGAACACATGGACACAGGGAGGGGAACAACACACACTGGGGTCTGTTGGGGGTGGGGGAAGGAGAGCATCAGGAAAAATAGCTAATGCACGTAGGGCTTAATACTTAGGTGATGGGTTGATAGGTGTAGCAAACAACCATGGCACACATTTATGTATGTAACAAATCTGCACATCCTGCACATGTATTACGGAACTTAAAATAAAATAATATGGCATAAAGATACAAAACTAGACATATTAATTCCAGTTAGAAATGTAATTATGATGTTACACTTTTATAATCCACAATTACGTTTTGGAAATTATACAAACACAGATCACTGATTTGAATGAAATGCATAAAATTGTAGCAAAGCTTTGTAGTTACAAAAAAAAATTACAAAAGAATGCACAAAATTAATGTCTATTCTGCCTTTGTGTCATACTCCTGGATGCTCATAATATAACTTTGACAGATGAGGAGTTGGTTCTTATAGATGAGCAAAGAAAGTAGTTTTTTGAGATGGAATCTACTCCTGGTGAAGATGCCGTGAACATTGTTGAAATGACAACAAAGGAGTGAGAATATCACATAAACTTAGTTGATAAAGTGGTGGCAGGATTTGACAGAATTGACTCCAGTTTTGAAAGAACTTCTATTGTGGACAAAATGCTACCAAAAAGCGCTGCATGCTACAGAGAAATCTTTTGT
>NW_012117043.1:106462-112799 GCF_000951035.1 Colobus angolensis palliatus | reverse complement strand
GGCCTCCCAAAGTGCTGGGATTACAGGCTTGAGCCACCGCGCCCGGCCTGTCTTTTTTTTTTTTTTAAATTGCCACGGCAACCTCAATCTTCAGCAACCACCACCCTGATCAGTCAGCAGCCATCAACAGTGACGCAAGACCCTCTACGAGCAAAAAGATTACTACTCACTAAAGGCTCAGATGATTGCTACCATTTTTTTTTTTAAGCAACAAAGTATCTTAAAATTAAGGTATGTACTTGTTAAAAGATGTGATGCTATGGTACACTTAATAGACGACAGTACAGTGTGACCATAAGTCTTAGATGCACTGGGAAACCAAAACATTTGTGTGACTCACTGTATTGCCATATTTGCTTTATTGCAGTGGTCTGGAACTGAACCCACAATATCTCCAAAATATGCCTGTAAAAACAGTAGGCTAAGTGTTATGATAAAGGAAATACAGAGTGCCATGGGACTAAAAGAAGGGGCATCTAGCTTAGCCTACTGGGAGAGGGTCAGGGAAAGCTTTCTGAAGACAGTGACCCCTCAGCTGCACTTTGGAGGATGAGTAAGAAGACAAAAGGGATAGGAAGGGTGTACCAGGCAAATGTAACAGCATGTGCAAATGCACAGAATTGTAAGAGAACGTGGCACGTTCTGGTCCAACATTCTTCCGTTACGGATGAGGAAGTTGAAACCCAGAAAAGGTGAGGAGACTACCCCAAGGTCACCCAGTGAATTAGTAGCAGGGTCAGAATTTGCACGTAAGACTTGCGTTTCCTTTTACATTCGATTTTCCACTCTACCACAGTGCCTTAGGTTTGTAGCAGGAGGTTCTGTGACTAGAGGTTGTTGAGACTGCAGCCAACTTTGAAAATGAGCTGCATGTGGGTGTGGGGGCTGGATCTGACTCCGGCCTATCCCTGGCTGGAGCCGAGCCAGGAACTTGGCAGTTTCCAGGGCTGAGCCACCCAGCTCACCCCAAGGAAGCCTCGGCCTCCAGCCACGGCACTACCGCATGGTTTAATCATTAACTCCAAGTTCACAGGGCTGGAGCTGGAATGCACAGGACCTGGGGAGCAGACTGGGTCTCCAGAGCGCTAAGAGAAAGTTGGCTTTTGAGGTAGGAGGGGACCAAAGTTTAGAATGGGGTTTTTCATCCCTGAATGGATCTATGCTCTGGGCTCAGGAACAAGGGCGCTCGCTGTTACTCTCAATTTTGTTGGAGTTTACACAGCATGTTGTTAGCTTGATTTCAGGATTTCCTTTCAACATTCATCCTCTGCCGTATCCCTCAGCCTGCATTCATCTACCCCACTAAACTGTGATGTTCCCTCAGAGGTCAGGAGTCAGTGCCTGGAACAATCTGGTGCATAGTTGGTGCTCATTACATATACATTGATTGAATAAATGAGACCCTAACTCTGCCTAAAGGCGTCCCAAAGCACATGCCTTTAAAAAAATAATTAAAAGACATAGCAACCTGGCTGGGTACAGTGGCTCACGCCTGTAATCCCAGCACTTTTGGAAGCTGAGACAAGAGAATCACTTGAGCCCAGGAGTTCAAGACCAACCTGGATAACAAAGTGAGACTCCGTCTCTATGAAAATAAAAGTGAGAAAAAAAAAAAAAGAAATGATAACTGATTTTACTTTAAAAGTTCAACAGAGGTTCGCAAACATCCCCGGAGATACTCTGTGCTATCATAAAATAGTCTAGCACCATGATGAAGTCCACTGTTCTGGAAGAGATGGACTGCTTTTTTTTTTTTTTTAAATAATTTCAACTTTTATTTTAGATTCAGGGGTACATGTGCAGGTTTGTTGTCTGGGTATATTGTATGACACTGAGGTTTGGGGTATCAATCATCCTATCACCCAGGTAGTGAGCATAATACCCAATAGGTAGTTTTTCAGCCCTTGCCTTCCTCCCTCCCTCCCTCTCCCCTTTTGGAGTCTCCAGTGTCTATTTTTCCCACCTTTGTGTCTGTTTGTACCCAGTGGTCAGCTCCCACTTATAAGTGAGAACATGTAGTATTTGGTTTTCTGTTCCTGCATTAATTCCTTTGGGATAATGGCCTCCAGCTGCATCCATGTTGCTGCAAAGGACGTGATTTCACTCTTTTTTTATTGCTGCATAGTATTCTATGGTGTATATGTACCACATTTGCTTTATCTAATCCACCGTGGATGGGCATCTAGTTGACTCTATGTCTTTGCTATTGTGAATAACATGGCAATGAACATGCAAATGCATGTGCCTTTTTGGTAGAATGATTTATTTTCCTTTGGGTAGATACCCAGTGATGGGATTGCTGAGTCAAATGATAGTTCTGTTGGGGATATTCTCAAGGAGTCAGCGTGTGGATGACTGCGGAGTCTGTGAGGTTGCTTTGGCATTCTTTGGAGAAGGGTGCTATTCAGATATGAGGCCATGTTTTATTGAGGAAACAAAAGCCCAGTGGAGGTCAAATTCCACCAGCATAATAAAGGTAACTGCCTCTTTTGATTTCTGAAAGCTGTAGCCTGCAATTGGAAAGACTGCATTATCAGTAGCATTGCTAAGCCCTGGAAACACACCTTTAAAGGGATTTCTGGATTCCACAAAACAAAACTTTCCCTGGAAGGTGAGGTGCAGGTGGCAGTAAAATTTCTGTTCCTTTTTGGTGAACCCAAGTTTCCTGATGTATAAAGTAGAGACAGTCATCTCTTCTTGACAAGGTACTGGTAATGGTTAAATGGAATGATGGTATATAATGTCCTTGGCACCCAGGAGATGCTCAGTCCCAGTGAAAATTATCTTCTCTCTCTTGAAAGTAAGAATCCTGAACCGATATACAGAGTCAGAGATGTGGAGATACATTTTGCTCTTAGATGCCAAGTGTGTGGTGCCCAGTGAATCAGAGACCAATCTGGAAGGGAAAGAATCACTCTGCTGAATGCCGGCTTAAAGTGTAAACGTGTGCCGATGGTGTTGCTATAGCCAGCACTGGAGCATACTGGGAGAAGAAAACTTCCCTTGCAAGAATAGTCACTCTCTTGGAAAGTGACTATTGGTTGCAATTGAGCCATAAAGGCCGCCGACTCTCACCCTAGCAAATTCTGTGTCACCCCAAAGTTCTGGACATTCTGGGCAAACTGGCCAACGTCAGGGAGCCTCTTTCTGTACCAGCCTCTGGGTCCTTTTTTTCATCTGTGGGTTAGTGGCCTCTCTTACAACCAATTTGCATTTACCTCTGTCTACCACCTGTAGTTGTCAGGGTTCTGTAAGTTCTTTAAAGTTCTAGCACTCAGTGATGATTATGTCAGGGGAGAAGTTAATTCAGGAAGGACCTCAGGCTTAGGTTCCTCCAACTTCCCACCTGCCCTTGGTCTCAGCACCAATGGAGAACAGATTGCCTTTGCAAGGAATTGGAAGATGCTGAGCTGCTCTGGTCACCTGATCTCTTTTTCCCTTCCCTTTATCATTTCTCTCCTCTGCCCTAAAAACTGAGATGGAATGAGAAGTAAATTGCCAAGGGAGATCCTCTCCTGGGGCAAATTTCCTGTCCTTGCTTATGGGCACGGAGACCCTGAGTGGGAAGGCCAGTTGCAGGGCACTCTCCCAGAACCAGCCCTGGGGTGACAGGTGCAGGCAGGATCCATGCTTTCATGGGGGAGGGGAAGGATTGCAAAAGAGGAGGAGGAAGAAAGACTGTGGGAGACCCCAAGGGCTGCCCCTATTTCTCTACTCCACCCCAACCTGAAACTGACTGTCAGTCTCCACCAAGTCTGAGAGAGACGGAGAGAAAGAGAGAGAGTGAGAGAAAAAGAGAGAGAGAGAGAGAGAGTGGGAGTGGGGAGAAAGAGACAGGGAGGGGGAAAATCAAAGAAAATTGCAAAAGTCAATGGCCTGGAACTAGAGGCAGCCTCAGCAACTGCAGTGTGACTTTGATTCCCCTATCATAACCCTGAATTAAAAATTCAGGCAATTATCTGCATGGCTTCCTTCTGATTAGAACGAGCCGGAGCCTCATTAATGCATCAGCACAGAGGAAAGCCATTAGGGTCTGTGAAATGGAATGTTTCTCTGAGAACAGGTTCCGCTTGATGTAGAATACCCAGCAAAAAGAAATTTCACACATTTTTGAGCTCAGAGTCACAGCACGGCACTCTGCTTCAGGGCTGCAGACCCCGCCACCACAGTCATCACCTCTCAGCTGGCTCTGGGTGAAAGCCACCTTTGTTTTGCAGCCTCTCTCTGGCACCTCCATCCACGGCATTACGTGGAGGGAGGCTGAAGGAGCTGAGGGGCTGAGGGGCTTGCTGGGTCCTGAGACACTGAGTCAGCCTTCAGCCGGGATCCCCAGTTTCAAAGGCCTTGAGCCACAGGGAGCATAGGTACTTCATAGGAACACTGCCCTCCTCTGCTAGAAGAACTAGAATAGAAGCACCGTCAAGGACGGTGAAGGTCCTAGACTCCAGAAAAGGTCAAAGTATCTTCATAGGCCCCCAATTCTCCATACTTTCTTCACCCATGTGGTAATTTGGTCATCCCAAGATGGCCAAAGCAGGATCTGGCGAAGCTCAGTCAGCCTTGGAAGCTGTTGCTTAAGACAGGGTGAAGGATTGGAGGCATCTTTTCTTCATGGTCCAAGGTACCCTTTATTCATCCCTTATTCTGTAAGGTCAGAGCTTCCAGAAATGCAAATCTATTGCCCAATCTCTAAGTGGGTGAATATCCCTGCAATATTTGAAATTCGGAAACTCTCATGCACCCCACTTTGGGATTTCTATGGGGGCAGCTTTTTTCCCTAAATGACTATGTTGCTTATGGGGAAACCCAAGAGTGGTTTTCCAGCCAAGTACCTTTGCAGCCCTAGTAAGTTCATCTCTTGGGAGAGTTGGGTTCAACTTGACTTTGTCTAAATTTTCTTCTAGTTGGTGGGTAGGACTTGGGCTTCCTCATTTCAGACATCTTGACATTCCTGCAATACACTAATTCTCAGGACACCAAACATTAATCCTTAAGATGAACAACAAATAATCTCTTTAGGAGAAAAGTCAATGTTATATGGTAAGCATTGAAAAAAGTGAAAACGTTTCTGTACGAAGAGAACTAGTTAAGAGTTGATAGGATGCCAACCAAGAAAATGCTATCCTTCAAACAGTTTGAGTAAGCCACGTTCTTCTCCTGGCACACCTGTTAACTCTTCAGTGTTAACAACCAGGGCTATAGTGTCTGAGTAAAGCTGTGAACACGGAACACCTGTGGTTAGTGTAATGGAGTCCATGTAGTACTGATGGAATTTGTATCAACAGCGCCCCCTACTGCATAAGAGCAAAACTGGACAACCCATAGTAATTTGTTTTCAAAAGTGTTTTCAGCCAATCCCACGTTAGAAGAATACATTCCTGGTCATCAGGGAGTTTTTATAAAGCATGTTTTCAATACTGCAGACAGTTTTATGGGTGAAGGCTCCTAGAGTTTATCTCACTCTCTAACACAAACAAGATGCTTGGTGATTCAACCATGCTATTTGTGGGCTGTGAGCATCCATCTCTCTAACACTTAGCTGGACTAACACTCGACAAAGTCAGACACACTCGAGAATTACTTATGACTTCAGATGATCCCGTGTAAAGCGCTAACCTAAAGGCACCCCAGGTCTTGAGGAGGTGTGGTTCTCTCTCTCGGCTCACATTGGTATGGGAGTGAAAAGAGCTGACCAGAGGTTGGGAACGTGGGCCTTCCAGGGAGGGAAGCTATTCCACCAGCTCAACAGAAGACGCCTCCTTTCTGCCATCGGAAATAGTCAAATCCCAGCCCTCAGTACTGTAGCACCATTCACTAATTCCTTGATATTTTAAACATAGACACTCTTCTCAGGTAAATCATTCCTTTCTTCCCAAGATCACTCAGCTACTGTTATAATTAGTCACTCTATATTCACATGACAAACATTTTCAAGCAATTATGATATACCAGACATTGTTTAGAACAGGAGTGACAGCACCAAGCAGATGGCAGATGAAGAATTCCCTGCTCTTTGGAGCATGCATTCTAGTTGGGGGTACGGATGATAAACAGAAAGACAAGCAAGGGTGTCAGAGTTGTAAATGCTGTATTATAGAATGTTGGGCAAGGGGCAGAGAGTGATGGGCGGCTACTTTGCACAGGTGGTCAGGGGAAGCCTCTCTGAAGAGCACATTAGGAAATCTTTCTAATGCTCCCTGCCAATCGATCTTCTTTCTGTCTTTTAAAACTAGTATTGTTGGCCGGGCACGGTGGCTCACGCCTGTAATCCCAGCACTTTGGGAGGCCAAGGCGGGTGGATCACGAGGTCAGGAGATTGAGACCATCCTGGCTAACA
>NW_012117043.1:104704-105057 GCF_000951035.1 Colobus angolensis palliatus | reverse complement strand
AGATCTGGCCACTGCACTCCAGCCTGGGCGACAGAGCGAGACTCCGTCTCAAAAAATAAATAAATAAATAAATAAATAAAAATAAAAATAAAAACAATAAATCAACATGTACTGAATACCTACTGTGTGCTGGGCCCTGTCATGTGCTGAATCGGATACAGAGATAAATTTTTAAAACATTGTCTTCACCCTGAAACATGGGTAACGAGAAAGACAAATATGACACCAACAACAAATGATACTAATCATAATAATGACACCTAACAGTGTACAGGGCACTCCCTCTTTGCCAGAAACTGTTCTGAGCAGCACTTCACACTCTTTAACTGATTTTAGTCTTCCCAAACATTGTA
>NW_012117043.1:64752-104571 GCF_000951035.1 Colobus angolensis palliatus | reverse complement strand
CTCTTTAACTGATTTTAGTCTTCCCAAACATTGTAGGAGGTGGGCACTGTCATTGTTCCTACTTTACAAGTGAGTAAATTGAGGCACAAAGGGGGATTTGTCAAAAGGGTATGGCGAACGTTAATAGTGCACGAACCGTGTTTATCTATGGGGCCCGAAATGTAGAAATAATAACAGGCAGCTGTTTGAAGTGAAGGGATCTTACACAGTGTTAACCGGTGGGTTCGTTCCCCTGTCTTTTCTCTTATTCCCTGCTTGACCCTTCTGCTACTTAGGATCAGTCACACACACCAAGTGGGCGGGAAGGGATTTTCTGTAGCGAGCAGAGAACGCTTTAGGGTTTGGAAACTTAAAATCCATGGCTGTGAGATAACCCAGGACCTAGAAAAAAACTGGGTGAGTTAGAACCAGTTTTCTCGCCACCAGGGAAGGAGGAGAGTAAGGAACGAGGCATGCGTAGATCTTCCTGACAAATGCAATTATGACACCCTGTTCCCCATTCAAGCTAGATGTTCAGAGTTCTGGGGATCAGGCCCCAGAGCAGGAATGGCCTGTGTGCATGGTCGATGTGCCCGCCTGAAATGGCCCTGGGCATGATGAGTGAGCGGATGTGCCTGGGGTTTAGAAGTGCTTTGAGTTTGTGAGCAGGTGGAAGTAGAAGAGGTCTGAGCCAGAACGGTGCAGATAGAATGCATGTCCACCTTCCTAGGAGAAGAGTGGAAGTAAAAAGAGAGTCACAGGGCTTGAAGAGTCCCCTAGAATGAGAGCAAGGAAAAAAGCAGCCTGGAGGAAATAATGCCCCAGGACCAGGATGGGGAGTGGATGCCTCATGGCTGCTGCAAGAAACAGTAGAGTGAAGAGACCGGAATGGAAGCTCCTTGAGGCAGGGATTCCTTTCTCTTTAGGCTCCATCCTGTGAGCCCAGGTCACATAATAGGTGATCCGTCAATATTTGTTAAATGAATGACCTTAGGTGGGCTACCTCTGGAACCAGGCCTTTGGTTTTCAACCTCAGCTCTGCCTCTTCCTAGCCATGTAATCCTTTTGTAAGCCCCTTACCTTCTCTGTGCTCCATCTATAAAATGTGGGTAACAATCATACAGATTACTACTGATCTAAGATAACAAAAGATGGAACACAGATGAAGCTCTTAGTGTCTGGCACCGTGGAAGTGCTCACTAAATATTTGCTTCTGGCCTCAGGAGACGCCACTGCCCCCACCTTCTTGCCTTGCACCTTGCCATTACATGAAGTACTCCCTCTCCTGACCCCTCCTAACTTTGATATTAACCTTAAAGAAAAGATGGGGACTAAGAATAGGCTAAGATCAAACTTCTACCACCACAATACAATGGAGACTCCCGGTAGATCTTAAGCTAAGAGCTTTAAAAAAAAAAGTTATTTTTTTTTGCACAGCTGATTTTGCAGTTTTCTTTTTTTTTTTTTTTTTTTTTGAGGCGGAGTCTCGCTCTGTCGCCTGGACTGGAGTGCAGTGGCCGGATCTCAGCTCACTGCAAGCTCCGTCTCCCGGGTTTACGCCATTCTCCTGCCTCAGCCTCCGGAGTAGCTGGGACTACAGGCGCCCGCCACCTCGCCCGGCTAGTTTTTTTGTATTTTTAGTAGAGACGGGGTTTCACCGTGTTAGCCAGGATGGTCTCGATCTCCTGACCTCGTGATCCCCCCGTCTCGGCCTCCCAAAGTGCTGGGATTACAGGCTTGAGCCACCGCGCCCGGCCGCAGTTTTCATATTCAAGAATAGTGCAAAACTTTGAAAAGTGGGTATTCCTAGGAGGCTCTTGCTAGCATTTTAAGTTGAACAGTTTTCTGGCACGTAGGCATGTGTACACAGAGAACAACTGACCTCTCACCTTACTCGCCTTTCTAGAAAAGCACAGTTCTCCAAGGAGTTATCATTTGCAGGTGCTACTAGATAAAACTGAATTTTAAGGCAAAGAGGCCAAGTCTAGGAAACAGATCTCTGTCCTTCCTTTCCCTTACTGAATCATCGTGAAAGACCTCCGGGCTTTCCTGAGGAAATTCAGCACAGAGAGTTTTATTTCGTATTAAGATATATCCTCCTGAAGGTGAGTGATAAATGTGATCATTAATTTTTTATTGAAAAACATAATCTGGATTTACCTGGCTTCTCACTTATCTAAAGGGCAGTTGGGTGACCAACCCTCCTATTTGCCTGAGAGTGGCCTCATTTTAGCACTGAAACCCCTCAGTTCTTGACAAACAAAGATACTCTAAATGTCATGGACAAACCCTAAATGCCGGTCACATCTCGGTAGACTTTTTGGCCCAAGGGAGCATTTGGAGATTTTTTTTTGGATGGAAAAGAAAATGCACTCCTTTGGAATCAGAAGAGCTCACCATCTAGGAACAAAATATGACATGAATTCCTCCCAGCGCATTCGGTACTCTGCTCAGGATTGGCAAGCCTGGCCCTGAAGACCCTGCAGAGTGAGATGCACCTACCTGGAAATGCCTCATTTGACAAGGAGGCAATGGGAGGGCAGAGAGGAGGGGACTGCTGCAAATAGGTCCACGTGGCAAATCTGTAAACTCTGTCTTCACATCTTTCCCATAGAGTCCCTTGATTTTGGTCGGACTCTAGACCCCCATGACAAACCCCTGCTACCTGCACAGGGTGGGCCTGTGTCCCCTCCTTCACCAAGTCAGTCTACCTGTGTGGGACACTGCGATTTGCTCCAAGGCAAAGGAGCAGCCCCTGGCATAGAGACTCCCCCCAGGACATACGGACCAGCTGCCAAGCCTGTATGACATTTTAGTGGCGTTTTCAAACCACATGGAGTTGGCTCACTGAATGCCTAGTGAGTTTCCAGTCACAGAGAATGCAACACAGCCTGTTCTGCACCTCGTGGGCTGCTGCCAGAGCTCAGTGGGGCTGCAGACGCTTGGCGCTTCAGGGTTGGATTTGGAGGCTGCAGAGTTCCTTGCATGGGTGGGTTCCTGGGCAGCCGGCCATTCTGCATGGCTGGAATGGAGCCTCTCAGCCACACTCCTCAGCCCGGTGCGAGTGCCTCTGCCTGGCTACCGCAGCAAAGAATATCCCTCAGCCTCTCCTTTCTTCAGAGCTGTAGGGAGGATTCCTTTTAGACACATGGGCTGGAAAAACTTCCTTAACTCTCAGAAATGGATTTCTGCTTTCCCTACGGCACAACAGACAAGGCTGGCCAAATAATTTGTGGGCTCAGTGCAAAATGAAAATGTGGGGCCCTGGGAGGTCAATGTCCCCTTTCCATGCACTTGTGGCCCCACCCATGGTGGACAGGTGACCGCCGGGGACTGCAAGCTCTGTGCTGGGGCATGCTTGGTACCAGGATCTGGGGTGGCCATGAGGCCTCTGCCAAGTTTGCAGCCAAAGGTGACCTGCCACTCTGCATGGCTAGCATGGAGCCTCTCAGCCACACTCCTCATCCCGTTGCCAGTGCCTCTGCCTGGCCACAGCAGCAAAGAATATCCCTCAGCCTCTCCCTTCCTGACAGCTGTAGGGAGGATTCCTTTTAGACATGTGGGGCACCGCCAGCCAGAGGTGGGGACGGCTTCCACCTTGTCCTGCACCAAGACACCTTGGGGCACACACCTGACTCTTACCCTACCCACCTCTACGCCCACGTCCCTGCGGCAGGGCAGAGAGTGATGGCAGGGTGCTGGCCTCCCTCTGCTGATACCTCCCTGGGTGGAGGGTGGTGGCGGTTGTACAGCAGGAAGGGCAAGAGGAGGCGGGGCAAGCGTAGCCCACTGGGGGACAGGGAGGTGAGAGGCAGCAAGTAGTAGGAACAGACTGTGAGCAGAGGCTCCAAATCCCCATTATATGCTCCATTAGGATGTCAGATTTCACTTACAAAACACAAATTCAAGGATAAAATACTGAAGAATTTCAAAATGGCAACCTTAGAGCATTACCCTCAACTGTGGGGCCCTTTGGAGTACAGGACTTTGTGCAACTGCACTGGCTGCAGACACATGAAGCTGGCCCTGACAGTGGGAATTTGCTTCCTATGCTTCCTCTGGGAAGGTCAGAGCCTAAATGAATGGCTCGTTTTGAATAACTGTGGAGGACCTGGAGCTTGCATAGCACATCCCAACTTTGCTTTAGTCTTGATCTTCAGATTGTTCAACATTCTGCTGCTTTTGACTTTTGTTTCTCATTGTCTTATTTATATACTAAAAGGATGTAATATTATAAAAAGTTTCAAATCCTTTGTCGAGTGAGAGATGTAATAAAAAATGAGATATTTTCCTTCTTAACCTTCACTTGGGTCCTCAATGTAAAGAGATCATTTTGGTGATGGGCGGGCAGCTGGAATATCTGCACCACCACAGCTAATCTGATTAATTGAGAGGATGTTTGCAAATGCAGAATAAAATACAATATTGGTCCACCCTTGGTAAAATATGTGTATGAAATTGTTTTCCAGTAGTGATGGATTTGCAGGGAGCCAATCGCACCCTCCCAATCAATCTCCCATGTAAACATTTCAGAAACACCCAGCCAGCATCTCCATTACAACAACATTAAGCAGTTCCTGTATTAATTATCTATTGCTGCATAACAAATTACCCCCAAACTTAGCAGCTAAAAACATTTATTATCTCATAGTATCTGAGGGTCAGGAATCCAGGAGCAGATTTGCAATGGGTGGTCTCTCATGAGATTACAATCACGATGTCGGTTGGGCTACAATCATCTGAAGGCTGGATTGGGGTTAGAGATTCAAGATGGTGCACTCACAAAGCTGTTGGCCAGAGGTCTCAGTTCCTCACCATGCAGACCTCTCCATAGGCTGCCTGAGTGTCCTCATGACATGACAGTTAGCATGACCTGGAAAGAGTAGTACAAGAAAGAGAGAACTAGAAGGAAGCCCCAGCATCTTTCAAGATCCAATCTCTTGCCATCATCCTCCATATTCTACTTGTTCGAAGCAAGTCATTAAGTCCAGCCTGCACATTATGGGAGCGGAGTTAGGGATGACCTCTTGGAAGAAAGAGTACCAAATAATTTGTGGACATATTTTAAAACCACAGTTTCCCAAAACATTAAGTGGCTGGACCATAAATGAATTTCCTCAAAGGTTGGTTCTAGTAATCACATAGTAGGAAAAGCTTGGACTGTGGGTCACATCTGAGTTTGAAACCAAGACTTGCGCCTTACTAGTTTGTGGGATCTGGACAAAATGATCATCTCCGAACCTTAGTTTCTTCATCTGTAAAATGAAGATAATAATAGTAATTCTTTCATAGAGTTATTATGCTAATAATATCTAAATGAGATGACCCTACAGGGTTGGATCCAACCTAAGGCTTTTACCTAAGAACCTGAGGCTTTTACAATTTGATGGGACTTTCTTTAAGGAAACAGGATGGAAAATTACACTAAATTAGGTTAAAAATGGGCATTTATTTATAATTTATTTTGGTACCTGGAAGAGTTACTGAGGAATCAGATGGGATACTATCCAATGCCTATGAGCATCTTAAAGTCTTTGTTCTCTGTGGCCTAAAGGAATGGGAAATTCATGTTGGGCTTTAATAGAAAGGATGGCAAAATTGCCCATGATTTCCACAAAAATGTATTGAGCCCCATCTATTGGCCATAGTTTGTGCTAGAGATGGAGATTTAAAGACAGATGAGACACAGTTCTAGCCCTTCCGGGAAGGTAGCACTGGTAGATGGAACTCCAGAAGGGCATCTGGAGGGTGGATTTAGCCCCTGAGCCTTCTGACTTTATAATCTGGGCCTCCCTCCACCTCTGTGTCTCCTTCTGCAAAGGGGCACTGCTCTCTGTGTGAGCAGGTGTGGAAACAAGTGAGTTAAAGCTGGCAGATCTTGGAGGACGCTTGGACAGGTGTCTGACAAAGCCATCAGGGGGTTGAAGGGAGCTCCTCTGAGACTGGCTGTTTTCCTTGGGGAATTTTCAGGAAGCTTTGAAGTGCCGCCAGGACAAGGGAGGCCACCCCATCCTGGACGTGCGTTCACTTGTAATTTACTCCTCCACGTGGGCTCTGGAACTCCACTCTCATAAATACATCACCCACTCCACCTCACCCTGAGTAAAGGCAGGCTGACAGGACAGGGGGCTGGAGAGGAGGAATCACTAAATGAAGAAGGTCCCTGGGGGTGGGCGGCCTACAGACACAACTGAGACTCCTGAGTCTCTCCCCTTAGAGCATAAATATTTCCAACTAAGATCACAGACTCCCTCATCGTAAAATCAATGAAACCACAAGGGAAAAGGATCTCCCGCATGACTGCCTCAGAGATATCTCAGAGTCCTTTCCCCTCCTGCAGAAGCAATTGTTCCGGGGCTCGGGACTTGAAATCCAAGCAAGACTGTTGAGAATTTGATGGGGAGCGAACATCAGTCGGGTTGGGTGCAGGACTATCCTGTTCCACTGCAGAATTTAGAACAGAAGCTGTGTTCTGCAATGGGTCTGTGCAACACCTACTGCAAGATGAGAATTTTTCTTCAAGTCAGAAGCCCTGAGTTCAAGCTCTAGCCCTTCTAATTACTGGCTGAGTGTCCCTGAGCAAAGTAGACTCTCCAAGCCCAGTTTCCCCATCTAGTAAAAGGAGGATAATAATGCAAGATCTGCCTGGCCTATTTGGGAGGTAACAATATCAAAAGAGTTCTGTCTATGCAAATGTTTTGTAAACTATAAAGCTCTTGATAAATAAGGTGTTTTATTATTAAAAGATAAAAAGCACCAATTGTGCTAATGAACCTATGAGAACTCC
The DNA here is from genome assembly GCF_000951035.1 of Colobus angolensis palliatus. Lineage (NCBI taxonomy): Eukaryota > Metazoa > Chordata > Mammalia > Primates > Cercopithecidae > Colobus > Colobus angolensis. The sequence continues at coordinate 97,805 of NW_012117043.1, read as the reverse complement.
TTATGCTGTGACAGAAGCTGTGGTTTAAACGAGGGGATATCCTGACTTACGTGATTGAGAAGGGCTAAGGTGGTACTGATTCAGAGAAGACTAGATTCAAACAATGTCACCAAGGCCAGCCTCTCCCCGTCTCCTTGCTCTGCCTTCTGTGGTACTAGATTTGGCTTCATCATCCAGTTTCATGGGTCTTTGTGGTCAGAAATGTCCACAGTGACTGCAAATCACACGTCTTCACACAATGCCATCCAGGGGAAGAGAGGTCTCTTTCCAGTAACTTCTGTTGAAGACAGATGGAGAGAGGAGTGAGAAACTTCTTTTTCCAGACTTAGCACATGTATCAAATTTCATTGGCTTTCTTTATATAGATGGGGGATAGTGCACATCAGCTGGCTTAAGAGAATCAAGGCCCATCCCTAGATTTTTGTGTAGGACTGGGATGCCAACCCAACCACATTTGGAAGAGGCTATTTTGTCAGAAGACTGAGTGGATACCGGATTGCAAAAACAACATACGTCCAGTACAGTCTACCCCCTCTAGCTGCCCAATAGCCACACTTAAATCTATCTCCATAAGCATGCCTTAAAAAAGTTCCACCCTCCACACCAAACGTAGTCAACCCCTTTCCCTCAAAGAGACAAGCCACAATTTTTCAAAGAGACAAGCCACAATTTTATCCAGTTCTGGTTCTCTGGGTGATGTGTGGTCCTCATACATGGAGCTCTTATTGGTTCCCTGTGGTCCACTGAGGTTAAATGGTAAATTTAACCAGCACTCAGTAGAAAGTGGTAGAGAGAGAACAGGGAAATTGCAGTAATAACTCTCCTTTGGAAAAGGAAAGAATAGGAGACAACTCACAGTGGTCACTGGCCCATAGCCCATATCTGACTCTGCCAGAAATCACATGGACATGGTCTCCTGGGAGCAAATAAGTGACCTTCCCCAGCTCTGCCCTCTGCAAGACTCCCCTCTGCCCGCTGCCCTCAGGGGTCCCTGCTTGTCTGTCTGGGAGAATCTCGCCTGTGGATTGTCCTTCATGGGACGCTGTGACATGCACATTGAGGAGGGGTACCCCTTTCTAGGAGCTGCACTGTTTTAGCAGCTCTCTCTCTGTTGATGTGAGTTTGGAAGCCTGGAAATTGCCATCCTAGGCCACTATAGGCCAGGCTTGAGGATTCTTTGGCAAAATGATACCCTTAAAAAGTTAACAAGGTCCTGGTCTATGTGCTCCTGGCTGATGCCACAGAGAGTACCCACAGCCAGAGATCCTACCAAGTCATAGTCTTTGAAACAAAAGCCTCCCTGGGAATATCAACCTCCTAGTATGGGCCCCAGTGCTCTGGCCGTCCCCTCATCCCTTCAATTTGATGCTTCTGTCTTGGCCTCAACTGGAGAAAAACCAAAACAATATGGTGGGTGGAGAGGACTCAGACTACTCATTCCTTATAATAACAACAAAAATATTATGAGTAACATGTATTGATTGCTTACTATGGGACAGGCACCGTTCTAAAGCCTTTATATGTATTATTAACTCACTCAATCTTGATAAGCAGCCCTGTGAGACAGGAACTGTTACCATGCACAATTTGGGAAAACAATTTATGGAGCAGTAAAGCAACCTGCTTGTAAGTGGCAGAGCGGGGGGATTCAACCCCAGGCAGCCTGGGCCCGCAGTCCTAGCAGAGCAATAATCCCTGTTGTGTGCTGGTCTCAGGCTGCATCCTGCTGCATCTTCCCAAGGGCAGTGTTGACTTCTTCATTCAAGGCATAATAGGAGGTGCTTGGGAGGGCTGGCTCCCAGGCCTCAATCTTATTTCCTGTCAGGTTCCCATGTTCCCGCCTTTCTTTTGCTCATTTTATGTTTCATATTATATTGTATTGTATTTTACATGGGGTCTCCCTCTGTCACTCAGGTTGGAGTGCAGCGGTGTGATCATAGCTCCTGCAGCCTTGAACTTCTGCACTCAAGTGATTCTCCCACCTCAGCCTCCCTAGTAGGGGGAAACACACCATGCCCAGCTAATTAAAAAAAAATTTTTTTTTTGTAGAGATAGACTCTCACTATGTTGCCCAGGCTGGTCTTGAACTACTGGCTTCCAACTATCTACCTGCCTTAGCTTCCTAAAGTACTGGGATTATAGGCACAAGCCACCGTGCCAAGCTCTTTTGCCAACTTTGAGGGTAAAGAAAGGAGCTTTTCCTGTACTCCTGGACAAGTGGAACAGCAGGCCATTGGCAAAAAAGGCAACTCTTAGCAAACCTGTTCTTTTCTCTTGTCTCTTGCTTTTAGATGGGCCAGTTTTGTTACTGGAAACGAGTCCCAGTCCAGACCCCAAGAGAGGGTTTTTGGATCTTGTGCAAGGAAGAATTCAGGGTGAGTGCATACAGTGAAAGCAAGTTTATTAAGAAAGCAAAGGAATAAAGAATGGCCACTCCATAGGCAGAGCAGAAGCATGAGCTGCTGGTTGGCCATTTTTATAGTTATTTCTTGATTATATGTTAAATAAGGGTGAATTATTCATGAGTTTTTCAGGAAAGGGGTGAGCACTTTCCAGAACTGGGGGTTTCTCCCCTTTTTAGACCGTATAGGGTAACTTCTTGAGGTTGCCATGGCATTTGTAAACTGTCAAGGTGCGAGTGGGAGTGTCTTTTAGTATGCCAATGCATTATAATTAGCATACAATGAGCAGCGAGGATGGCCAGAGGTCACTTTTGTCATCGTCTTGGTTTTGGTGGGATTTGGCAGGCTTCTTTACCAAAGATGTTTTATCAGCAAGCTTTCTTGACTTGTATCTTGTGCTGACCTGGTATCTCATTCTGTGACTAAGAATGCCACAACCTCCTGGGAATGCAGCCCCATCGGTCTCAGCCTTATTTTATCCAGCTCCTGTTCAAGATGGAGTTGCTCCGGTTCAAACGCCCCTGACAGTTTCAGTCTAATCTTATCTCTTCCTTGGAAGACCTTACTGAACAAGTCAGCACACTCCAAAATCCAAAACCTTTTATTTTTCTTTTACAATATCCTTTGATGTTAAAGCCTCAGGAAGCATATAGTCTGACTCTCAGGACTTACTAGGCAATGGTTTATCAGCCATTTACTGAAACTTAACAAAGAATTACTAAATTCTCAGATATCAATTATTTCTTTTCACTCAAATGCCTCCACTTAGCCTTGCAACATCCCACTTCTGATATTAGATTCTGTATCAGTTAGGAAACTTTTGGTAGCAAAAAATTTTAAGCAAAAAATAAATATATTGGAAGGCTCCCAGAGGCTCGAAGAATCATCAGGAGACTGGAGAGCATGGCTGGAAAACCTCAGCAGCCATCCTCTTGAGGAACTGCCTGGTTAGTGCAGGGCAGGGTGGTGTGGTGCTGTAGCCAATCCCTGCTTATTTTCTCTTTGTTCAAGATTCTAATCCCAGGGAAAGAACATCAGATTGATCAAGCTTAGGCCACCCGCCCACCTCTCAGCTAGGAGTAAGTAGAACCACCAACCTATGCCTGGTGCAGAAGAGGTGATTCCAATAAAGGAAGTAAGGATGCTATTAGGGAAGGGAAGTAAATGTGGGGCAGTTCTAATCCAACAGACTTCCCTTATACCTAGTGATGCTGGTCACATGGACTGTAGACATTATTCCATTTAGTCATGGTAGTTGGATCAAAATGAGAACGAGTTGGAGAGTTCTACAGGAAGTCAAGTAGTAGTTAGGTAGTAAGACTTAGGCTGTTGGGGTGAAAATAGAACAGGACGGGCACAATGGCTCACTGCTGTAATCAGAGCACTTTGGGAGGCCAAGGCGGGCAGATCACAAGGTCAGGAGTTCGAGACCAGCGTGGCCAACATGGTGAAACCCCGTCTCCACTAAAAATACAAAAATTAGCTGGGCGTGGTGGCACACATCTGTAATCCCAGTTACTCGGGAGGCTGAGGCAGGAGAATCATTTGAACCTGGGAGGCGGAGGTTGCAGTGAGCCAAGATCATACCACCGCACTCCAGCCTGGGTGACAGGGCGAGACTCCATCACACACACACACACAAAAAGTCACAGAACAAATTTTTTTTTTTTTTTTTTGAGACGGAGTCTCGCTCTGTCGCCCAGTCTGGAGTGCAGTGGCCGGATCTCAGCTCACTGCAAGCTCCGCTCCCGGGTTTACGCCATTCTCCTGCCTCAGCCTCCCGAGTAGCTGGGACTACAGGCGCCCGCCGCCATGCCCGGCTAATTTTTTGTATTTTTAGTAGAGACGGGGTTTCACCGCGTTAGCCAGGATGGTCTTGATATCTTGACATCGTGATCCGCCCACCTCGGCCTCCCGAAGTGCTGGGATTACAGACGTGAGCCACGCGCCCAGCCCTCAATGAGCACTTCATTGAACAGTTTCTTAGTCCTGGGCAATGTCTAGCAGCTAAGTAGATAAACGTAGATGACATAATTTCTGTCCTCAGGTGGCAATGAGTGACAGTAGTAGTAGAGATATTTTAGTCTCCTTAGAAGGCATGGTTCAGTGTGAAGCCTCTGAAGTCAGACACGGAAGAGTGCAGTGTCGGGTTCAAATCCTGACTGTGTGACTTTAAGCAAGTTACATAATCTCTTCAAATCTGTTTTCTCATCTCCATAATGGGGATAGTTACTAATTCAAAGCATTGTTAGTCTTATCAAATTGATTCATAAATTCAACGCAATTTCATTCAAAATCCCAACATGTGTTTTAATGGAAATCGACAAGCAGTGGGAGTCTAAAATATGCATAGAAATGCAAATAGCCAAGATAATCCTGAAGCAGAACAGAGCTGGAAGGATTATACTGCAGCATATCATGCCTTATTGGAAGCTACAGTAACTAAGATAGTATGGTATTGTAGACCAAAAATAGATGAACGCATGAATAGAATAGAGGGTCTAGAAGTGGACTGACACATATAGCCCACTTGATTTATGATAAAGATAATATTTTAGAGCAGTGTGGAAAAGATTTTTTTAGTCAATGTCCTTTTATGTATGGCTTATTTCACTCAGCATACTGTCTTCAAGGTTCATCCAAGCTGTAGCATGTGTCAGAATTTCCTTCCTTTGTTTTGTTTGTTTTTTGTTTTTGAGATGGAGTCTTGCTCTGTCATCCAGGCTGGAGTGCAGTGGCACAATCTCAGCTCACTGCAAGCTCCGCCTCCCGGGCTCACGCCATTCTCTTGCCTCAGCCTCCCAAGTAGCTGGGACTACGGGCACCTGCCACCGTGCCCGGCTTATTTATTTATTTTATTTATTTATTTATTTATTACAGGCATGAGCCACCATGCCTGGCGTTTAAGGCTGAATACCATTCAATTGTGTGGATATACCACATTTTGTTTATACATTCATCTGTTGATGGACATTGGGTTGTTTTTACCTTATAGCTATTGTGAATATTGCTGCTATGAACTTTGGTGTACAAATATCCCTTCAAGTCCCTGCTTTCCATTCTTTTGGGTATATACCTAGAAGTGGAATTGCTGGATCATGTGGTAATTCCATGTTTCATTGTTTGAGGAACTGCCATACTATTTTCCACAGTGGCTGCACCGTTTTACATTCCTATCAGCAATGTACAGGTTTCCAATTTCTCCACATCTTTGCCAACACTTCTTATTATCTGTTTTTTTTTTTTCAAATATTGGCCATCCTAATGGGTATGATTCTGTTTTTCAAATTTACTTTTTGCAGTGATAAAAAAAAGTCTCACTTTGGCTCACTATGATTACTATACTAGGAAATTTAACAATTAACATTTAATGGCTACTTGTCATCTGCTATGCACTGAACAGGGTTCCTTAATTTTTTATCTTACTTAATTCCCACAACATCATTTTTCAGCAACCTTTCTATTGAACTATAACATACATACAGAAAAATGCACAAATCATAAATGTATAGATTGATGAATTTTCAGACAGTGAATATATCCATGTAACCAGCACCCAGATCAAAAACTAAAAGCATTACCAGTGCCCCAGAAATCTCACTGGTGCCCTCTCTCAGTTCTGTTCAGCCCCCACTACCCACCTACTCCAAGAGAAAGCAAAGATAATAACCTTAAACCCATAGATTGTTTTTGCCTATTTTTGAATTTTATATAAATGGAACAGAATATAAAATCTTTTGTATATTGCTTCTCTTACTATGTATATGTTTATGAGGTGCATTCATGTTGTTGCATATAATAGTTCATTTATTCTCATACTAAATAGTATTCCATTTTACAACTATACCACAATTTATCCATTCTACTTTTGAGAGATATTTGGGTAGTTTCCTGTTTTTTATTTTATTTTATTTTTTTTGAGACAGTGTTTTGCTCTCATTGCCCAGGCTGGAGTGTAATCGCGTGATCTCGGCTAACTGAAACCTCTGCCTCCTGGGTTCAAGCGATTTTCCTGCGTCAGCCTCCCGAGTAGCTGGGATTACAGGCATGTGTCACCATGCCCAGCTAATTTTGTATTTTTAATAGAGATGGGGTTTCTCCATGTTGGTCAGGCTGGTCTCGAACTCCCAACCTCAGGTGATCTACCCGCCTTGGTCCCCCAAAGTGCTGGGATTACAGGCTTGAGCCACCGCGCCCGGCCAAAAATTTTTATTTAATTAGTGTTAGTTTTGGTTTTCAAAAATCCCAGCACTTTGGGAGGCCGAGGCGGGCGGATCACGAGGTCAGGAGATTGAGACCATCCTGGCTAACATGGTGAAACCTCATCTCTACTAAAAATACAAAAAATTAGCTGGGTGTGGCGGCAGGCGCCTGTAGTCCCAGCTACTCAGGAGGCTGAGGCAGGAGAATGGTGTGAACCCCGGAGGCGGAGCTTGCAGTGAGCGGAGATAGCTCCACTGCACTCCAGCCTGGGGGACAGAGCGAGGCTCTGTCTCAAAAAGAAAAAAAAATCTTTAAAGCAATTTTTTTTTTAATGTAGAGACAGAGTCTCCCTATGTTGCCAGGGTTGGTCTTGAACTCCTGGGCTTAAGGGATTCTCCCACCTCGGCCTCCCAAAGTGCTGGAATGACAGCCACCACATCCAGTCTGTTTGGTTTGTTTATTTAGGTATTTGTCTCTGAGGGGCAAATGCAAATGCATCTGGCAGCCAGCAAGGCATTATGTTCTCAGAAGCTAGTGATTGTCTCCCTTACTCACCCACCCATTTGATTGATCACTGAATCAGCACTTATTTATTTATTTTTTAAGACAGAGTCTAGCTCTGTCACCCAGGTTGGAGTGCAGCGGCGCCATCTTGGCTCACTGCAAACTCCGCCTCCCAGGTTCACACCATTCTCCTGCCTCAGCCTCCCGAGTAGCTGGGACTACAGGCGCCCGCCGCCATGTGTCACCATGCCCAGCTAATTTTGTATTTTTAATAGAGATGGGGTTTCTCCATGTTGGTCAGGCTGGTCTCGAACTCCCAACCTCAGGTGATCTACCCGCCTTGGTCCCCCAAAGTGCTGGGATTACAGGCGGGAGCCACCATGCCTAGCCTCCTGTTTTAGGCTGTTACTAATAGTTCTGCTGTGAGCATTCTTTTGGTAAATACCTTTTGATGAAAATACATGTGCAATTGGGAGTTTTTCCAGGAGTGGAATTGCCAAGTCACAGTGCATGGATATGTTTAGCTTTAAAGATGATTTCCAAAGGAAATTGATAAGTATACATATCCAGCACTGAATATGAGTCCTAGAAACTCCGAACACTGGCTGGCATTTGAATCGTTTGTCTTTTTCATTTTTGCTACTCTGCTGAATGTGTAGTGATATTATATTATGCTTTTAAGTTGCATTTCTTTGAGGAATAGTGAAATTGAGCACTATGTTCGTATCTTTATCAGCCACTTGGATATCTTCTTTTGTGTAGTATTTGTTCAAATATTTTGCCCATTTTTCTGTTGGTATGTCTTCATTGTCTGCCTTCTTCTTATTAATGGTTAATGTTCTTTATATGTTATAAAAATGAGTTCTTTGTACATTGTGTATTGCAAATATCTTTTCTCATTTGTCTTTTTACTCACTTCATGATGTTTTTTGATGAACGGAAGCTTTAAATTTTAATCTAGTCCAATTAATTACGTTTTGTCTTAATGATTAAGGCTTTTCGTGTCCTGCTTAAGAATCTGCCATTGGCCGGGCGCGGTGCCTCAAGACTGTAATCCCAGCACTTTGGGAGGCCGAGACGGGCGGATCACGAGGTCAGGAGATAGAGACCATCCTGGCTAACACGGTGAAACCCCGTCTCTACTAAAAAATACAAAAAACTAGCCGGGCGAGGTGGCGGGCGTCTGTAGTCCCAGCTACTCGGGAGGCTGAGGCAGGAGAATGGCGTAAACCCGGGAGGCGGAACTTGCAGTGAGCTGAGATCCGGCCACTGCACTCCAGCCCGGGCGGGCGACAGAGCGAGACTCCGTCTCAAAAAAAAAAAGAAAAAAAAAAAACAAAAGAATCTGCCATCCTACAAGATCATGAAGATATTTTATGTCTTATTCTAGAATATTTATTAGTTTTTCTTTTACATTTAGATTTATAAGGCACCTAAATTATTTTTCATGTATGGTGTGAGGTAGGCATTTGGGGTTCATTTTTTTCCCATGTGCATAGCATGAAAATAAATAAAATTGTGAATTTGGCACAGTTCAAATAATACTAACTACTTTTTGAAATATTCCACAGAATCTCAATTAGATTTTTTTTTTTTTTTTTAGATGTGAATCTTAATATGTTGCCCAGGCTGGTTTCAAACTCCTGGGCTCAAGCAATCCTCCCACCTCAGCCTCCTGAGTATCTGGGATTACATGCTACTGTGCCTGGCCCAGTTAGATTTAATGAATGAATTAATTATTTTAAATTAACTCAATATTTTTACACATCTAGTGTTTGCCAGTTTAGCTAGGTTGGTAAAGAAAGTCCTCTCTGAGAGCCAACATTTGAGCTCAGACCTGATGGATGAAATGAAGCCAGCCACAAGGGGATTGGGGAAAGAACATTTCAGGAAGAGGCAAGAGGTAGGTAGGTAAAGTTTGATATGTTCAAGGAACAACAGGAAGGCCAGTACCGCTGAAGTGTAATGCCCAAGATATGTGAAATATGAGATAATTCTTATGAATGGGAGTGCAAAGGAAAGAGAACCTGATCACCAGAAGATAATGGAGCAATGCTTTCAAAGTCCCGAGAGAAAATGTTTTTTTCAACCTAGAATTCTTTTTTAAAAAATTTCAATAGTTTCTCGGTTACAGGTAGTTTTGGTTACATAGGTAAGTTCTTTAGTGGTAATTTCTGAAATTTTAGTGCACCCATCACTCAAGCAGTATACTGTACCCTATATATAGTCTTTTATCCCTCACCCCCCTCACACTCTTTCCCCCTTGAGTCCCCAGTATTCGTTATATCATTCTTATGCCTTTGCAGCCTCATAGCTTAGCTCCCACTTATAGATGAGAACATGTGATATTTGGTTTTCCGTTCTTGAGCTACTTCACTTAGAATATGGCCTCCAGCTCCATCCAAGTTGCTGCAAAAGACATTATTTCATTCCTTTTTATGACTGTGTAGTATTCCAATGTAGCACATATACAACATATTTTCTTTATCCACTTGTTAGTTGATGGGCACTAAGGTTGGTTTCATATCTTTGCAATTGTGAATTGTGCCACTATAAACATGCATGTGCATGTATCTTTTTAATATAATGACTTCTTTTCCTTTGGGTGGACACCAGTAGTAGGATTTCTGGGTTGAATGGTAGTTCTACTTTTAGTTATTTAAGGAATTTCCATACTGTTTTCCATAGTGGTTGTACTAGTTTATATTCTCATGAGCAGTGTAGAAGTGTTCCCTTTTCACCACATCCATGCCAATATCTAGTATTTTTTGACTTTTTAATTATAACTATTCTTGCAGGAGTAAGGTGGTATCTCATTGTGGTTTAAGTTTGCATTTCCCTGATAATTAGCGATGTTGAGTGCTTTTTCATATGTTTGTGGGTCTTCTTTTGAGAATTGTCTATTCATGTACTTTGACCACTTTTTGATGGGATTATTTATCTTTTTGTTGCTGATTTGTTTGAGCTCCTTATAGATTTTGGATATTAGTCCTTTGTTGGATGCATAGTTTATGAATATTTCTCCCACTCTGTGGGTTGTCTGTTTACTCTGCTGGTTATCTCTTTTGCTGTGCAGAAGACTTTCAGTTTAATTAGGCCCCATTTATTTATTTTTGACTGGGTATAGAATTTAATTAGGTCCCATTTATTAATTTTTGTTGTTGTTGAATTTGCTTTTGGGGTCTTAGTTATGAATTATTTGCCTAAGCCAGTGTCTAGAAGAGTTTTTCCAATGTTATCTTCTATAATTTTTTATGGTTTCAGGTCTTAGATTTAAGTCTTTGATCCATCTTGAGTTGATTTTTGCATAAAATAATACATGAGGATCCAGTTTCATTCTTCTACATGTGGCTTGCCAGTTTTCCCAGCACCATTTATTGAATAGGGAGGGTGTCCTTTCCCCAATTTATGTTTTTGTACACTTTGTCGGAGATCAGTTGGCTGTAAGTATTTGATTTGATTTATGGGTTCTGTCCATTGGTCTACAAGCCTATTTTAATACAAGTGCCATGCTGTTTTGATGACTATAGCCTTGTAATATAATTTGAGGTCAGGTAACGTGATGCCTCCAGATTTGTTCTTCTTGCTTAATATTGCTTTGGCTATGTGGGCTCTTTTTTGGTTTCAAATGAATTTTAGGATTGTTTTTTCTAGTTCTTTGAAGAACAATGATGGTATTTTGAGGGGAACTGCACAAATCTGTAGAATGCTTTTGGCAGTATGGTCATTTTCACGATATTGATTCTACCTATCCATGAGTATGGGATGTGTTTTTATTTGTTTGTGTCATCAATGATTTCTTTCAGCAGTGTTTCGTAGTTTTCCTTGTAGAACTCTTTCACCACTTTGGTTAAGTATATTCCTTTTTTTTGAATTTCAACCTAGAATTCTATACCCAGCCAAATTATCTATCAAGAATGAGGGCAGAATAAAGGCAGTTCAGATGTGCAAGAACTCAGAAATTTTACCTATAAAGCAGATTTCCTTAGTATTTTTACATGAGAATCTACTCCAGCAAGGTGTGGACAGGAAGAGGAAGATAAAGCCAATGTAGGAAGACAACAGAGTGAAGGGTGACAAAGAAAGCCGTGCATCTTCTCTGGAGAACAATTGGCTCAGACTGGAGCAGGTATGGAAGATATTTTTGAGTATTTTTAGCTTCCCCTTGTGCCTCTCCAATCTATTTTCCATAATATTGCTCAAGTGAACTTGGTAAAGTTTTAGATTACCTTGCCCTCTAGTTGAAAATCCTTCAATGGATCCCGTTAGTTTCAGAATAAAATCCAACTTTCAGGTGGTATAAAAGGCCGTTTGTTATTGACCCTTGCCTGCTTCCTCTGTGTCACTTCTTGCTACTCTTCTTGGCCACTTCTGCCTTGTGCTCCAATCACTGATATACTTACAGATTTCTTAAAGCTACTTACTACATCAGAAACGTTGCATCTGCTATTTTCTCTCTGCAAGGAAACAATTCTTCCTCTCTTTTCCCTGGAAGATCCTTCCTTGTTTTTCAAAACTCATTGTTTCAGGAAACCTCCTTGTACTCACCTTGTGCTCACTTCCACCTACCACTGGTTTAAGTCCCCTTGGTGGTACCCCTGTGGTTTTCCTATATGACTCACCTCTACTACCATTCTGTCTCTTCTTAATTATTGATTTATTTATCTGCACTCCTCACTTAATGATAATCTCCTCGAGAAAAGGGACCGCTTTTTTTTTTTTTTTTTTTTTTTTGACGGAGTCTCGCTCTGTCACCAGACTGGAGTGCCATGGCATGATCTCGGCTCACTGCCACCTCCGCCTCCCAGTTTCAAGCAATTCCCCTGCCTCCCCTATAGCTGGGACTATAGGTGTGCGCCAGCACGCCTGGCAATTTAATTTTTTGTATTTTAGTAGAGATGGGGTTTCACCATGTTGACCAGGATGGTCTCGATCACATGACCTCATGATCCACCTATCTCGGCCTCCCAAAGTGCTGGAATTACAGGCATGAGCCACCATGCCCGACCCAGGAACTGCGTTTTGATTGTTGTTGAAGTTTCTATAATGGCTAAGTACTCCAACTTCTCTGCAGCCACACTGCCTGGGTTAAAATCTCAGCTGCATCACTTGCTATGTTATCTTGAGAACTCTCTGAGTCTTTGTTTTCTCACTTGCAAAACAATGAGATATTTTCATCTGCAGCACCTGGCACACACAAGATGCTCAACAGTGTGTGAGGAATGAATCCGTGCAGACAGGCAGAGTTCCTGGGGATGGGAACCTCTCAGCAGGGGAGTTAGGATGACTCACTTCAATCAATCTTGATTCCTACCCTCCCTTCCCAAGTAGCAATGCTCAGCTTCCTCCAGAACCGTTATGCTTTGAGGATTGTGAGTAAAATCTGAAAAATGTGGTGTCTTTTCCTTTGCATGTTTATCCATGTGTTAACCTAAGGAATTCAGGATATCTCACAGCGCAAAAATGTCTAAATCATGTCACTGCCTGACCATTCTTACGTGGCTGTCTAAACAGGATATTACTTTAGGACCTAAATTTTCCTAGGTGTGAGTATGTTAGTTAAGGATTACCGAGAGGAAGAGAAGTGATCGTGTACCCATTCTGCAGATGAAAAACCTCACGATCTTCTCTAAACTCCCCTGGGCCTAACGACTGAAACAACTTGTCAGGAATCTACCAAGAGGAGGTCCCCAGCCCCCAAATGTCCCCTCTTCACCAGCAAAATGAATATTCTCTCTCTCTTTTTTTTTTTTTTTTTGAGATGGAGTCTTGCTCTGTCGTCCAGACTGGAGTGCAGTGGCACGATCTCGGCTCACTGCAACCTCTGCCTCCGGGTTCAAGTGATTCTCCTGCCTCAGCCTTCCCAAGTAGCTGGGGCTACAGGCGCCACACCACCATGCCTGGCTAACTTTTTGTATTTTTGTTAGAGATGGGGTTTCGCCATGTTGGCCAGGCTGGTTTTGAACTCCTGACCTCAGGTGATCTGTCTGCCTTGGCCTCTCAAAGTGCTGGGATTACAGGCGTGAGCCACCGCTCCCAGATGAATATTCTCTTTTTAGTCTTATGAGGGAGGCAGCATTCCTGTGGGGCTGCTCTACTTGGAATGGGTTTCTAGAAGCAAAAAATTCGACTCTTCTCAATGTGTTCACAAGTTTCGGAGCATAGTCACGAATGAATTGTATCATCTATGTTTTCTCACATGTTGTCTATTCCTGCAAGCAATCATTTTCCAGGAGAAAGAAATAGAGGCATTGAGACTGAGCTAGCTGACCATCAGGCCTTCCTCACCCTCTCAACAGAGAGAGCAATCAGATACCAGAGTAGGCTCCCACTATGAAGCTTTGATGGTTAATGCTTCCAATCTGAGCTTCTCCAATTCTCTTTTTCTTTTTTCATCTCCCTATCCTATACTCAGGGACCCATTTGTCACACAGGTAGATCTGTGGACCACAGCTTGGATCACAAAGCGGGGACAATCAATTTTCTAGAAAGTATATTAAGTGCAACATTGATTCAGAGTGCAATGCCCTGAATTCAAGGTTACATTTCAGTTTTTCTCCATTCAAGATGCTGTAAAGATTGTCCCTTCTTGTAGAGGGCTTATAGTCAAGCGGGTCAAGTCAATGCATATCAAGAAAGAGCGCAGAATGCAGATTAAGCAGCTTTTCTTCTCCATGAGTTATTAGACTTGAGGCTGGCCAAGGGCTGCCGGCTATGGGCAGGAGGTGCAATATCCACGTTTACATATATGCCACTAAGTTTTGATAACATATAAAAATTAGTTTTCTTACAAATGATTATGCTCTTCCCTGTCAAACTGAACATTGAGGTTCTATGCTTCAAAACAGTTTAGGTCCATCTTAATTTAAGATCTAGATGGCATAGGGCAAGGTTCCATCAAACCATTGCCAAGGAAAGCAAGGGAGTTTGCTGGAGCATTCAAGAACTTTGCCTTGATTATGTAAGAGATGTGTTCAGGGCAGGAACACAATGACTTGGGGCAAACCAGGGAGTAGCGGGTTCCTTGCTAAGGCTTTTGGACCCTGAAGACATTGTCGTACTGTAGTTACGATTGTGTTGTCATGATTGCTGGCTTGTTTCCTGTGGCTTTGAGTCTTTTGATCCCTCCAAGCATGCCAGCAAAAAAATCTAGTGTTTGAAAGAACTGAAAGCTATTGTGTTATCTACTTATTCCCTGAAGTCCCCTCCGATTAGAGTTGCCAGATAGAATTTAGGACCTCCAGTTAAATTAGAATTTCAGATAAACAACGAGTAGGTTTGTTGTTGTTGTTTTTTAGCATAAGTATGTCCCATGCGATATTTTAGCTAAAATTCAAATTTAACTGGAAGTCTTTTTTTTTATTTTTAAATTTTTTTTTTTATTTTTGAGATGGAGTCTCACTCTGTCACCCAGGCTGGATGTAGTGTAGTGGTGCAATCTTAGCTCACTGCAACCTCCGCTTCCCGGGTTCGAACAGTCTCCTGCCTCAGCCTCCCGAGCAGCTGGGACTAGAGGCGCATGCCACCACACCCAGCTAATTTTTGTATTTTTAGTAGAGATGGGGTTTTAGCATATTGGCCAGGCTGGTCATGACTCCTGTCCTCGTGATCCACCCACCTCGGCCTCCCAAAGTGCTGGGATTACAGGTGTGAGCCAGTGCACCGGCCCCTGGAAGTCTTTTATTTTGATTTGGTCAATCTGGCAGCCCTACCTCTGATTCCCTTCTAGTTATTGCAAAGTGACAAATGCAGCCCCACTTCTGGGCTAATGTTTTGTAATGTGCACCATCTAGTGGTGACGTGAACAGGAGGAAACTAAGAAACAACCTGAAACCGTGATGGGATAAAGCTGAAAAGAAAGAATTATAGTTTTTTAAATTATTAAAATTTTTTTTCAGCCAAGTGAGGTGGCTCACGCCTGTATTCCCAGCACTTTGGGAGGCCGAGGCGGGCAGATCACGACGTCAGGAGATTGAGACCATCCTGGCTAACACGGTGAAATCCCATCTCTACTAAAAATACAGAAAATTAGCCGGTCGTGGTGGCGGTCGCCTATAGTCTCAGCTACTTGGGAGGCTGAGGCAGGAGAATGGCGTGAACCCGGGAGGTGGAGCTTGCAGTGAACCGAGATTGTGCCACTGCACTCCAGCCTGGGTGACAGAGCGACCCGTCTCAAAAAAAGAAGAAAAAAAAATCAAATTTTCTTCTTTGGATGTGGTGTTTGTGATGAGATCAATAGCTTAGATTGTCCAGTGAATATTTGAAATCCCTTAAGTCATCAAGTGTTTAAACAGCCACATCCACCTGGCTGAGGCCTTGAGTTCCTCTATTAACACGTAAATGCTAATGCACACGGTTGGCCTTGATCTATTGTGGTTCCTAGTGCTCCAAGTGATTATTTTACAATAAGCACAGTGGTGTCCAGCAGTATCTATCAAGCACAATAAATATTGGGTTGGTGTAATTCTATTAAACCCAACTGGGCCTGGAGGAAGACACAAGAAGCAAGTATTTCCTGTTTACTATTTTACTGGGGTTGGGTGGATGGTTAAGAGCTCAAGGAATTGGCACTGCCTAATGGGTCTCCCTCTGGCTGCACACTGGAACTACCTGGGGTGTTTGTAAGACATACCAGTACCTGGACCTTACCGCCAGAGATGTGGAGGTCACTGGTTTGTAGTGGGAATCAGTCTTGTTTTTTTTGTTTTGTTTTGTTTTGTTTTCAAGTTTTCCAGAAAACTTTTTATTTTTTATTTGAGATGAAGTCTTGCTCTTGTCGCCCAGTCTGGAGTGCAATGGCATGATCCCGACTCACTGCAACCTCCACTCCTGGGTTCAAGCGCTTCTCTTGCCTCAGCCTCCTGAGTAGCTGAGATTACAGATGCGCGCCACCACGCCCGGCTGATTTTTGTATTTTTAGTAGAGATGGGGTTTCACTATGTTGACCAGGCTGGTCTCGGATTCCTAACCTCAGGTGATCCGCCCACCTTGGCCTCCCAAAGTGCTGGGATTACAGAAGTGAGCCACCACGCCCGGCCCAGAAAACTTTTAAATTAAGCCAGGGTTAAAATGCCTATTAGCAGAAATGGCCCAGACTGAAAAGAGGTGTGGTCTTTGAACAAGTGACTTAATTCCTCTGAGTCTCAGTTTTCTTATTGGTGAATAGGGAGAATTTAAGCAACCTGCTAGGATCCTTATAGAGAGTAAATGTAACACATGCAAAGCATTTATCCTGTAACTAGCACTGAGTAAATGTTCTTCTTCTTCTAGACAGGAGGCTAACGGGGTAGATTCCTACCACTCTGGAGGAGAGAATCCAGATCTGGTATGAGCGCTACAATCTGGTCATAGGGGCCAAATGTTACAGCGAAGAGAAGGGGTATGTAAGTTCTGCCAACTCCCCAGGCCTAGGTGTGAATGGGGCTTCACGGTCTTGACAAGGAAGGCAGGGCCTTGGTGAATTACAATCATCTATTGTAATAGTAAGGCTCTGTCTATAAAAGTGGAAAATATAGATAGCATGGAGCAATATAAAAAAGAAAATATAGGCCTGGCACAGTGGCTCACGCCTGTAATCCCAGCACTTTGGGAGGCCAAGGCAGGTGGATCATGAACTCAAGGATGAAGAACATCCTGGCCATCATGGTGAAACCCTGCCTCTACTAAAAATACAAAAATCAACTTGGCATGGTGGCGCACACCTGTAATGCTAGCTGCTCAGGAGGCTGAGGCAGGAGAATCACTTGAATCCGGGAGGTGGAAGTTGCAGTGAGCCGAGATCGCGGCGCTGCACTCCAGCCTGGTGACAGGGTGAGACTCTGTCTCAAAGAAAAAAAAGAAAATATAAACCAACTTAGTTCCAGAGAGAGCCACTATGAATATTTGATAGTATTTATTTCCAGTACTTTTCTCTCTGTAGTTTCTGCTCCCCCAAATAGGCATTATTTTGTATGTAATTTTGTAAACTGATTCTCCCCCCTAGTTTATCATTATATCAAGATCATTTTCCAATGTCATTAAGTATCTTTTGAAACACAATTTTCGGCGGCTGCATAATATTGCATTACGTCAGTGGTTCTCAAGCTTGAGTGTGCATCAGAGCCACCTGGTGAGCTCGTTCAAACACAGATTTCTGGGCCCACCTCCAACACTGTTGACTCAGCAGGTCTGGGGTGGGGCTCTGAGATTCAGCATCTCTGACATGTTCCCAGGTGCTGTTGCTGGTGTTGGTCCAGGGATCACACTTGGAGAACCTCTTGTTTATAATCTGCTTCCCTGTCTGCTGCCCATTCCAAATGCAGGGGGTGGGGGGAGCGGGGCAGGGACCATGACTTCAATTCATTGAATTCACCCTTGAATTGAATTCACCCTTAAATTGAATGCCCTGTGGCTAAAGCAGAGCCTGTCACATAGTGCCCTTCTGAATACAGGGTCCTGAAGCCAGCCTGCTGAGGAAGAGGAATTAGATCTACCATCTGGGGCCCTAAGGCTGACTTGGGTCCTGTGAATGGAAGTAGTGGGGAAACTGAGTTTGGTTCTGCTGTTTCTAGCAGTCAACAACAGAACCTATGAATGCCACGTTCAGTGATGCATTCTCTGTTACCAGAGATATTTCAGCAGCAGGTGGTGTTGGCTCGGAAATTTTGCAGTATTTGAGGGTGGGTAAGAAACTCCACTGTCCACTTTAACCTTAAGTTTCTGTCAGTCTGAGTTCAGCAAAGCGAAAGAATGGTGAGTCATTTCTGGAGACTGCATGGGAATGGGGATTGGACCCTAAAGGGTGGGCAGGATTTAGAAGGCAGACAAGGAGAAGACAACCTCCAAATAGTGTTTGGTCACTGGTGGTGGTGGGGTTGGGGGCTGGGGGGAAGCATATGCTAATTGATGAGTTAGGTAAATCAAACTTGGTAAACCTGGTTCCTAGAACTCCTATGTGTAATGCACCGCCTTGATTTTCCAGAGAAATTCAAAAGTTAGTAGCTAGCCAAGATCAGAGCTATTTGGTGCAGAGCAGTGGCTATTGCTGCCACTTCTTCTCCCTCCCCCTACTTCCCCCTCTTCTTCCTTCTTCTGTTTAAACCATGTGAGTTTCTACTTCTATCAGGTGTTTAAGTAGTACATTCCTGCAAAGCTGACATTTTAATAAGAAATAGAGATTGAAATCAGATTTCACGTGAAGCTTGAGATATTTTAGGGCCAAAATCTCTTTCTCAGCCTATCCACTGAGGCTGATTGGTGCTTTGCTGTATTTTGTTTTGTTTTACAGACAAAGCTGAAAGGCAGGAGAGTGGGTGTCTAAAATCCAGTGTCTGTTGTTCTGTGATTTTATCACAACATACTCATTACGAAACAGCATAGAAACTCTATTTGCAATTTAGTCCGGGATAAAAATCCAGGGCTCAATTTGTTCTTTGAATAGGTTTTAGAATACACTGGAGGATTAGAGACAGTTTTTTGATGAAAAATTTATTTTCAAATACTTTCCAAATGTACAAGGTATCTTTATAATTACAATAGTAATTGCAACAATGAAAAGCAAGACCTGCAGTTTATTGAGTGTCTCTTATTTGCCAGACCTTAATCAGGATGCTTTGACACACATAATCTTTGTAATCTCAGAATGACACAGTGAGGTGGGCACTATATCCTCACGTTACACATGAGGCTCAGAATTTACCTTCCTAAGGTGACATAGCTGGGCTGTTATTACATCCAGCCTTGTGTGCCTACAAGTCCTTTGTGCTTCCACTTCTGATCTGCCAAGACTGCAGTGCTTAGTTGGGTAGATTTCTTTCCCTGCTAAGCTCATTTTTGTGATCGGGAGCGCTCTGCTGAGTCCTTTCTATATCTGTGACAGTTTCCAACCAGAACTACCCAGTATTTTGAGGTACTTGAAACTAGATTAAAAATATATTCACTTCCTTCTGGCTGGATCAAGAAGTCAGAAAGCAATTTTCTTTTTTTTTCTTTTTATGGCACTTAGCTTTGAGTAGTTGAGTCACCTGGGGTCTTACTGGGGCCTTGATGATGACATTGAAGGCTAGATTGGAGGATCTATGAAGCACACCCCCCCCACCCCACCTTGAAAGGAGGAAGAAGAAAGTACACAACTATTTATAGGAGGAATAGTGGAGATAGACCAGCCCAGAAACTGTATTTCAGAATAAATTCATTCCTTTGTGCTTCAAGGCCCCTCATACTGATATGATGTCACCAAAGCTGCTCCAGGACTGTGACCTGCTAGTCATGGCCCTGGGGCGCATCCCTCTGCTCTCCTCAGCACACTGCATCAGCAGAGGTAGGGTGTTAGGACATGTGCATACTCATCCCTTTCTCTAGACTGTGAGTTCTTGGGATAGGGTAGACCAAATTTCCCCAGGGAGTTTGTGGGTATCCAAGAGAAAGTGGTTGCCGGGCACAGGGAGTGGGCAGTGGGCTGGAAGAAGCCACCTTTTCAGGGCTTTGCTTGGGAACTTGGAACTGCCTGGATTAGTCACTAGGGAGAATTCTCAAAATCTTTATGGTGTCATGATTTGTTAAATCTTGTCCACATCAGAGCCTGTGGTTTTTCTGAATGCCTTAGAAAGTTAGCTTCTCTGGCCAGGTGCAGTGGCTCACACCTGTAATCCCAGCACTCTGGGAGGCCAAGGTGGGAGGATTGCTTGAGGCTGAGAGTTCAAGACCAGCCTGGGCAGCATAGAGAGATCTCATCTCTAAAATAATTAAAAAGGCTGGGCGCAGTGATGCATGTCCATAGTCCCCACTCCTGGGGATGCCTGAGTTTGAGGCTGCTGTGAGCTATGAAGGCACCACTGCACTCCAGGCTGGGCAACAGGGCAAGATTCTGTCTCAAAAATAAATGAATAAATAAGTACATAAACAAATAAAGTTAGCCTCTCCTCTGTAGCCCCAGAGCTCCTGTGCATATACTTGTCTCAGGACTTCACATACTGACTCCTTCATTCAGTGAGTGCTTGACAGCCTACCAGGTGCTGGGCACAAGAATGAACAAAACACTCATGGCTCCTGCCTCCATAGAGTTTACAGACAAAGGAAAGGCTTATAGTCGTCTGGACTGAAATGGTGCCCCCACTACACTGTGAGATCCTTGAAGGTACAGATCGGGTTGTATTGACTTGCAAATTTTCATTTATTTTATTTTAAACTTTGTTATGTAATTTACATGCCATAAAATTCACCATTTGAAAGCGTACAATTCAGCGCTTTTTGTCTATTCACAAGGTTGTGCAGCCATCACTCCTGTCTAATTCTGGGACATTTTCATTGCCCCAGAAAGAAACCCTATAACCATGAGCAGCCGCTCCTGTTTCTCCTCCCCAGTCCCCAACAGATAAGATGGTAATCACTCATCTATTTGCTATTCTGTGGATTTGCCTTTGAACATTTCATATCTGCATATGGACATTTAATATAAATGGAACCATGCAATACGTGGTCTTTTTGTCTGACTTATTTTCACTTAGCATAATGTCTCCAAGCTCTTCCCTGTTATAGCATGTGTTACTACTTAATTTCTTTTCACGGCCCAATATCCCATTGAATCTATTGCACAGAGATACTACAGTTATCCATTTATCAGTTGATGATGGTTCTACTTACTTTTTTCTTTTTGAGACAGAGTCTCATTCTGTCACCAAGGTTGGAGTGCAGCAGTGCAATCACAGCTCACTGCAGCCTCTACTTCCTGGGCTCAGGTGATCCTCCCAGCTCAGCCTCCAAAGTAATGGGGACTACAGGCACATACCACCAGGCTCAGCAAATTTTTTTGTATTTTTTAGTAGACATGGGGTCTCGTCATGTTGCTCAGGCTGGTCTCCAACTTCTGGGCTTAAGCTATCCACCTGCTTAGGCCTCTCAGTGTTAGGATTACAGGCGTGAGCCACTACACCTGACTGGTTCTATTTACCTTTGTATTTTGTCCCTTAATATCTTTCTCCCTCCCTCTTGCCCTTCCTCCTTTCCTTCCTCTCTTCTCTACTTCTCCTTCCTTCCCTCTCTCATTCCTTCTTTCCTCTTTCAAATACTTGTTGCTCCACACCTACCATGTTATGGACACTGTAACGAACCTTCTGATAAAGGTTCCAGACTAAAGAAAACAAAAAAACACCATTTTAAACAAGTTTTAAATAAATGCTTTGTTTTAAAATAGTTTTAGGTTTACAGAAAAGGGCCAGGCATGGTGGCTGACGCCTGTAATCCCTGCACTTTGGGAGGCCGAGGTGGGTGGATCAACTGAGGTCAGGAGTTCAAGACCAGCCTGGCCAACAGAGTGAAACCCCATCCCTACTAAAAATACAAAAATTAGCCAGGTGTGGTGGTTGGCACCTGTAATCCCAGCTACTTGGGAGACTGAGGCAAGAGAATCACTTGAACCTGGGAAGCGGAGGTTGCAGTGAGCTGAGATTTTGCCACTGCACTTCAGCCTGGGCGACAAGAATGAAACTCTGTCTCATTAAAAAAAAAAAAAAGAAAGAAAGAAAGAAAGAAAAAAGATGTACAGAAAAGATGCAACGGTAGTACAGAGTTTGTGTATCTCACACCCAGTTTCCCCTATTGTTAACATTTTACATTACTCTAGACAAGTTCAGGGTGGTGTGGTCATAGACTTACATTACTGTAGTCCATTTGTTGCAACTAAGGAGGCAGCATTGTTAACTAAACTCTACACTTTATTCACATTCCACTCATTTTCCCAATGACCTTTTCCTATTCCCGGATCCCATCCAGGATCCATCCACATTGCAATTAATCATTGTGTCTCTTTAGCTCCCCAGTCCGTGACAGTTTCTCAGGCTTTCCTTGGCTTTGGTGACCGTGACAGTTTTGAGGAGTAGGAGTGAAGTTCTTTGTAGAACATCCCTCATTTTGGGTTGGTCTGATGTTTTTCTCCTGGTTAGGCTGGGGTTATAGTTTTCTGGGGGAGGATCATCCTAGAGGTGAATAAAGGCACCATTTTAAAATTGCTGTGAGGTGCTCTGAACTAAGAAGTGAGACCAAATCTACTAGGGCTATTCAGAAAAAAATCAGAGAAATCTTACATTCGAGGTCTTTAAATGGTAGTGGTGTGGTATAGAAGGATTGTTTGGAAACTTTTTCCTAAGGAAGTTGTTTGTTGCCTATCATCATGGTGGTGACTAAATGAGCCTTTATCTGACATATCAAGATTTGACATTTGTTCTTTTCCTCCCCATTGGCTCTAGAGTGTGGCCTTGGGTGAATCAAACCTTCTTCCTTGGCCTCTGTAGAATTAGGAAGTTGGAACTAATGACCTTGGAGGCCTCTTCCCACTGTGACAGCTTATGCTCTAAGAGGTGACCCATAACTTCCCTCAACATCGTTGAATTCCAAAGTTGGACTCCCCTCTGCTCCTCTGTCAGTCCAGGCTGTTTGTATTCAGGTGACTTGTACCCCTAGGGACATGGCCCACCCCAACCCCCTTTTCAAAGCCTTCATTGCAGACAAACACACACACACACAAACAAGCCCTAGATATTTGCAGCATGGATCTCCACTTTGAGGGACTCAGTAAACATTCCAGGGCAGCAGTGCCCAGAGCCAGACCCCTGCCCTGGCCATCCCTGCTGCCCTGCTGACACAGCACAAGAGCCGGCATGGTCAGGGTCACAGGCAGACCTACACGCCACACCATGCTGGAGGCTCTTTCACCCCAAGGGGCTGTTTTGGTTCAGCAGCTCCTGTGGCTTGAATAAGTTAATCACTGATAACAAGAGATTAATTTATAACTGGACAGCAGACAAGATAGTTCGGGCTTTGGCGGGGTGGCACTGAACTGTGGCGCGGGGCATTGCTCAGAAGACACCTGGGTCTGCAGCTTGGTGCAGAGGCTGGGAACTTCAGATCCTCACTGATTCCCCAGAGGCCACTTGGTCCAAAGAGAGGAACCACGTGCTGAGGACTTCTGCTTCCTCTCTCCAGCATATTTACTTGTAGAAAACATGTCCCGGCAATAGACAGGCCCATTAGAAAAGTCCAGTTAAGAGAGAGCACCAGCGTGCCAACCCAGCCCAGGCCCGTTGGAGGAAGAGGGAGAGGGGTGGGGAGAGAGGAAGTCATGGAAAGATATGGAAGGATGGATGGGAGCCTGGGATTCCTACAACCTGAGTCACCCAGCTTGTGGATTCTCCCACTCCACCTTAGGCAGGGCTCAAGCAGGTCTTTGAGGATCTGCCCTCCCATCCCACATTGTCCTTTCCAATGTTAGCCTCCTCGTTCAGCATGATGCGTAGGCCTCTCTAGGGCTTGATCTTCATGCTCCAGATATTGCTTTTATATCAAGTAAAATGACTCTTGTCTGCCACACTGGAGATGCGTGGCTGTAGATATTGGCTTTAGGGGCTACAATTTTTGCCAGTTTCAGCAGTCTCCTATATCCAGCCAGGACAGTTTAGAGTTCTTAAATCAGGTCTATTTATCAAAGAAGCCCCTGGCAATACTTCCCTGATGGCCATAGGACCCCAGGAGTCCACAATCTAACTAGAGAAAGAACATGAGAAAGAGGGAGAAGGGAAATGGGACTGAAAATAGGGTGGAAGCCTGCCTGAAAAATGGGGGTGCAGAGGAACTCCTCTGGGGGCTACCAAAATGTGGGCTTCCTGTCTAAAAGGGCTCTGGGAGCCCAGTGGAGTGGTGGGTGACTTACGCTTGATTGTTCCCCAGGAGTGGATTCTTGTCATTTGGATTCAACCCTGCTGCCCTGTCCCCATTTTTTCACACCACGTGCACCAATGTCTCTGTCTTTGTTTATGTGCTTCCTTGACCCGGAATGCCCTTCCCAGCCATCAAGACCTGGCTGGGACTTCACTTGCACTGGAAAGCCTTCCACAGATCTTTATGTGGGACCTCAGGATCCTTCTCTTTGATCCCTGTGCTTCTTTGTATCTATTGCAACAGTATCTGTTGGTTTTGATAGGCAGATTAGTATTAGTATAACAGTGGGACCTTGTTAAATACACAAATCGTAGTCCTGAATCACAATATCTTGGGGTGGGTTTTGGGAAGCTGTTTCCATTGGTCTTCATATGTGTTTTGAATGCCTGGCCAGGGTTGGATATGTCTTTTCTGGACTGTGTCTCCTGGGGGTGGGCACAGAACTTATATCATGGTGACCACATGTCATTATGCCCAGACAACCTCCTAGGCCTGGCGAAAGGCATGCAGAGTGTAAGGCTCACACCCTTTAATTCACACCATTTTAATTCATTCATAGTTCCTGCTTCATGCCCCAGACACTATGCTGGGTTCTGGAGGTACAAGAGCAAAACCCAACATAGTTTGCCTTCACACGGCTTCTAGTCTAATGGGGGGAGAATAGAGGTGACTCAAATTCCCAACACCCACATAATTACAAAGTGCAGCTTGAGTGTTAGAAAGGAAAAACAAAGGTGCTCAGAGAACCTGCAACGGGGACTCTAATGTAGGCTGGGAGGTCAGGGAAGGCTGAGCACAGCCCCCAAAGGAGGGGCAGTAAAGGAGGGGAGGGGCTGGAAACAGTCTCTTACTGGAGTCTTCTCAGAACCATGTTCATGTAGGCCAGCTGGGAGGCATTAGGGTGTAAGCTCCTCTACAGACACCCAAGATGGTTTCCCAAGCTTCTCCTCAAGCCTGCCCCGCCACCCAGCCTTCACTTCTGCTTTCCTGCCATCTGCTCTTTCTGTGAGCCTTTGGGAGCTGATGTGTTTGTTAACAAAGGAAAAATCCATTTGTCCATGCTGGGTGGCTGCCTGCTAGCATATACGGTGCCTCTACTGAATTACCAAAAGGTGTACCTCCATTTGAACTGATGTAACCTTGCACTGGGCACATACATGACTTGGCCGGTGGAGCTCAGGCTGGATTCAAGCCGCTACTCATGCCTGCACTACCCTCTCTTGGCCCAGTGCCCTTGCGCAGTGAACAACTTGGACAACATTCTGTAGTGGCCCTGCTGCAGTCTCCTCTTAGGCAGAAAGTTCTGGCTTCTTGGCTCACCCTCACAGCTAGAAGATTTCTTTATCCCAGAAGGAGATAATTACATCTTCTATGGGCATAAATCTGTTTGGACATTTAGAGAAGAATTTATATGTATTTTCTGAAGGACTGGGTGTTTTTTTGATCTAAATTGAAATGATGATTCTTTTAAATATGATCCAAGAGAGTCCTTTCATATGGTAATTCACACACACTCTGACTGATAAGCCCTAGACTTGGCAAAAGGTTCAAAGCAGAAATTGGGTTCAGATGAGGCGCAGGGATGCTTTTTGATCTGATTTTCTTCTAGCCGCTGACATTGGGAGAATTTTGGCCTCTGAGTGGCAGTGGGCCCCAAAAAGCCTGGTAAAATAAGATCTTTTTTTACCTTTTTCTTTTTTTTTTTTTTTTTGAGACAGAGTCTTGCCCTGTCGTCCAGGCTGGAGTACAATGTTGTGATCTCGGCTCACTGCAACCTCTGCCTCCCAGGTTCAAGTGATTTTCCTGCCTCAGCCTCCTGAGTAACTGGGATTACAGGCGCACACCACCATGCTTGGCTATTTTTTTCTTTCTTTCTTTTTTTTTTCTTTTGTATCTTTAGTAGAGACGGGATTTCACCATGTTGGTCAGGCTGCTCTCGAACTCCTGACCTCCTGATCCACCCGCCTCGGCCTCCCAAAGTGCTGGGATTACAGGCTTGAGCCATCATGCTGGGCCAAAATAAGATCTTTTTAAAGAAAGTCTGAAATGCCTAGAAAGGGTAGAGGAGTCCTTGCTACACCTGACTTTAGAGAAAGGAGCCTTTTCTGGGAGAAGATAACTCTCATCACACACTAAGCAAGTCAGACAATCTGAGCCGGAGTGGCTCTTGACATGTACCTCATCTAGATCCTTCTTTTTATCCTTGGGAAAACTGAGGCTCAGAGAGAGGAAGTGGATTGGCTTAGGCCCCACAGTGAGTGGCAGAGCCAGGATCACACCTGAGAGGTGCTTGCTTCTGCACCTGAACCTTGAGAGTTACTGTTCCCCCACAGAGTGGTGCCAACAGGGTCCACTATGAGGATGGTGCAGGCTCAAAGGGTGACTGTGTGTGGGAATGGTGAGAAGGGGACACCATCTAGGACCAGAAATCATGGTGTCCCCCCAAGCCCAGTGTGGCCCCTCCTCTTCCAGATACAGAAAGCTGCTTCTGCTACTTAAGCAGGTTAGATGATGCTACTTAAGCATCATCGTCAAGAGGTGACACTGGGAATGGAGTGAGAACTGGGAATGGTGGCAGCAGAAGACAGAAGCTGATCTTATGGACACAGAAGAGTACCTAAGTGAATCACAGGCCATATCACAGTCTCATCAGTGATTATAATAATTGGTTTTGGGCTGGGGGAGGATTGATTGTCAAAGTGACATCCTCTTTTACGTGCCATATTTTTCCATGTCTGACATCTGAAAAAGCACTTTCAGTTGTAAGGATAAGATGAGCTCATGGGTACTCAGGAAATGGCAGCATCTCTTGAGAGATTCTGTTAAGGAAAGTGGAGGAGGAAGGGAACTAGATATAAGTCTTCTCCTTTAATACTTTCAGGAGGTATGGTTCTCCTTATCTCACAGATAAGGAAACCAGGTAAATTTCCTGCCCAAGGTCACATAGCCCAAATGCAGCGAAGCTCAGCTCTTCTGGTTCTGGGCCATTCCCCACACTTCACCTTGCAGTGCCATGCTAGCTTCTCTTAGACTTACCTTTAATTTCCATTAGTTTCAGCTGACTCATCCTTTCCTCCCAGGCCCTGCTCTCCCTCCTCAGAGGACCTGGGGCAGACATGATCCCTGAATTCACATGCATGGAATAGGAGTGTGGCACCTTGCCTGTAAGCTCGGACTTTGGGAGACAAGTGTGTTGGTGGCTTAAGCATTCGAAAATGCTGGAAATGGGAGTCCTTTTTCCAAATCTGTGAGATCAGGGGATATTCTGAGACAATACCCAGGGTTGGTTGGTTGTTTTTAACTCTAAGACCATCCTGTTTTCCATAGGCCTGAGCTCCATCAGCAAGCCAGGACTCTCTTCGGATCCATACTCCAAAGTCAGCATAAACATCTCCAGCCAAAGCTGTTCCTTGTTCTGTCAGTAACACAGTTCCCAAGGAGACCAGGGCCTCTTTCCTTCCCTTGTCTCCTGGCTGCTCCGCTTCTGGTAACAAAACAGGGGCAGCGTCAAATGAAGACCATCATCTTTTGTGAAACTGTCCTACAGACTAGGCAACTGTGAATTTTTCATCAATCCTGATTTCTCTAATGAGTTGCAACATGATCTAACTCCAGCATGCAAAATTCAACATTTCCATTCCCTGTTTGTCAAGGGTGCAGGTGAATATGAAAAGGCAAATTTCAAAGGTGAACTTTCCTATCTCTGAAGGGCACATGCAGGAGCCTGAACCCAGCTGGGAGCCAGGAGACGTGCATTTTGGTCCTGAGTCCCTCCCTGCTGCCTGTGTGCTCTTGGGCAAGTTGCTTTAACCGTTCTGGGTTTACATGCTTGCTAAGGACTCTTTCAGTGCAAATATTTTATAATTATAAACACTGAGAAAATTTTCTCAATAATGTAGTTCCTTTGTAATGATACATTTCACACATGCATCATGGCCTATGACACCTGGTGAGTTTAGAATGTTCTCTTCATTGGAACAGGGATGGGTGTTTAAAACAAAAGACCTGAGTCCTTTCCACCTGTGGCCCTGAGTCTGTGGTTTGGTAAGTCAAGTAGGTTGGAGAGTCACAAGCAGTTTACCCTGTAAGAATACTTCCCATTTGTTTAAAATCAAATCCTCAAGATGGAGTGGTATTTCCAAACTCCAGTGAGTTGGAGCCTCAGAACTAGAAAACTGGATCATGGAGTTAGTCCAGCACATACTTCAGCTTTGCTATACCTTCCGTTTTTGTCTAGTATCACTTGGTAGTGAAATATCTGTTCTGGGTCTTTCCAAAGACAACCACATCCAAGTGGGGAGAAGGCCGACATTCGGGGTGCTGGAAGGGTGGGGTGGCATGATTCAGATCAATGGGGCTGACTTTCCACTGTTTCACCTCACTTGCACTGTAGAGACCAGTTCTGGGACTCCTCAGTTGACAGATGTGGAGACCCAGAGTCAAGGAACGATGGTCCCCTAGGACCCCTGGGGAATTTCACACAACCAGAGTCAGCACCTGGCTGCCATCAGCCTAAGGCTGTGTCACTCAAGAGGGCTTCCTCTCCAGATGAATAAAAGCTGATTTGAAAGGTAAAAGAGTCGAAAAAACATACCATTATCTTAAGAACAACTTTAACACGTGTAGATACAGACTCAAAGATTTTTATTTTATTTTCAGTCAAACACATATCAAAACCCGGCATGTTTTCAAACACCACGACCGACACTTGATTTGTGTTTCCTGAAGCCGCCCCAGTGAGCCACTATGAAATAAATTAAAAAGAATGGTCAAGGCTGAATGCACACTGAGGTTTCCATGTGCTCAGCTCAGCAGATTCAGGTATGACCCCTACAGAGCTTGGACTCTGAACTGGCACTGACATTCTCTACGCTCAACGACCATTTCACACAATGAATTCATCTGTGTAATTGTGCCTAGCTGTCCCTAGATTAACTCCATGTTTGCATGAAGATCAAAATGCTTACTTTTCAAAGTTTGGTTTTCTTGATTTCTGTCTTATCTGGGGAGGCATTCATGCTTGGAATTTCCTGGGCTTTTCTTTTTTAAATCTCATGGAGAGATTGAGAGTGTTAAGGGGGCAAGAGTAGGGGGCAGGGGCAGGGAGGCTTGCCTTTTATTGTTCTTTATTGGAAACAACAATTGGCAATTTTTCTTCACTGTTTTGGTGTTCTCTTGTTAAAGGCAACCCAGACCTCAGAGTAATAGCATTCTTGCTTTGCCCCCACCCCTAAATCCTACCTTAGTCAGAACATGAGCTAGAATTCTGCATCATTAAAAAAAATTTGGCCAAGGCGGGTAGATCATGAGGTCAGCAGTTCAAGACCAGTCTGGCCGACATAGTGAAATCCTGTTTCTATTAAAAACACAAAAACTAGCCAGGTGTGGTGGTGGGCGCCTGTAGTCCCAGCTACTTGGGAGGCTGAAGCTGGAGAATCACTTGAACCCGGGAGGCAGATGTTGCAGTGAGCTGAGATTGTGCCACTGCACTCCAGCCTGGGCGACAAGCGAGACTTCGTCTCAAAAATATTCGATTGGGCTGTCAGTTACATAAAGAGTGCACATCTGAAGTACCTACCTTGATAAGTACTTATGTCTGCTTTGCTTATACCTTCCGTTTTTGTCTAGTACCCCTTGGTGATGAGGTATCTGTTCTGGGTCTTTTCGAGGCCAACCACATCTGAGTGGGAAGAAGGCCGACATTCAGGGTGCTGGTAAAGGTGGGGTGGCATGATTCAAATCCACAGGGCTGACTTCCACTGTTTCACCTCACTTGCGCTGTAGCGGCCAGTTCTGGGAGAAATATTGGAAGGCACGCTGCACCTTTCTTCACAATGGGATCAGCAGGTGAAAGCAAGACGTTTGAATGGAGTGGAGTGTTTCACTTAATCATTAGCACTGCTGACATCAATGAAAAACAAACAATGTGTATCGTCGGCATGGGCACCTACAGTGAGTGGAAAGGCGGCCAGGTTCTTAGTAAGCTTTATGACGAGGTAGGGGACAGATGGGCTTCAAAATGGAGCCGAGGAAGCAGTGTGGCTTATATTTCAGCTGCAGCGTACGATCGTGTTTGTGGTGGAAGAATCCAAACTGTGCCAGCTATTTCAAAACAACATCAGGAGGGCAGAAGTGTGTTTTCCAGCATCCCTAGTGGGTGCCAGGAGACAGCCTTGAGAACAAATACATCTTTTCTTGCAATAGGAAGCCAACTATTTACTTACTCAAGTAATACTATAGAAAGGCATTTGAGTTGCAGCTCCTGAGCTTTGGACCGACCCCTAGACTTGTTTCAAAAGGCTCTTTCTGGAGGAAGAAAAGTCCTGAGGTTCTCAGGTCAAGCCCTGGCTCCAACAACAACTTAAATCAAGTAAGAGCCTCCTTTGCCTATAGGTTGAACCAGCCCAGGCAAACACCATTAAGACAGCTTCCAAACAAAGATGACAATATTACCATTTCAGCCTCAACCTGGTTGCAAAATTCATTTTGTGAAATGTTAAAAGTTGGACAAGCAGAACTATAGCATGAATGGGACCCTAACTAAAATCCATGCATTCAACTCATTCGTTCAACAAACATTGAGTGGGATGTGCCAATATCTATCGACTGGGAATGTGTAGTATGACTCCCTGGCATCATTAAATGTGAATGTAAATGCAAGAGCAGCCGGTATGGTTGTGCTTTCTTCACAAATTTTGTTCAACTATACAGGGTCAGCTGCTAAGGAAGCAAGAGAGTTGGATTTAACCAGGGCTGTGGTTTTGGAAAACCACCATGAAATGAACGAAGAGAGAGTTGAGGATATGGAAGGAAGTGATGGAGATGAATAATTATGGGATTAAAAAGTGAATTTTATTTTATGTTTTTGAGACAGGGTCTCTCTCTCTCTCTCTGTCATCCAGGCTAGAGTGCAGTAGCGGAAATATGGCTTGCTGCAGCCTTGACTTCCTGGGCTCAGGTGATCCTCCCACCTCAGCCTCCTGAGTAGCTGGGACCACAGGTGCATGCCACCACTCCTGACTAATTTTCGTGTATTTTGTAGAGATGGGTTTTCATCACATTGCCCAGGCTGGTCTTGAACTCCTGGGCTCAAGTGATCCACCTTCCTTGGCCTCCCAAAGTGCTGGGATTACAGGTGTGAGCCATTGTGCCCAGCCTGGCCTCTGATGTTATTAATAGTGTCTGATCCTGCAGCTAGAAAGGGATTCCAAAGCAGGCGAACCTCTCACACTAAAAGCGACCAGTCATCTTTCGTTCTGAGCAAATTTCAGATGGAGTGTAGCGGAAAGATGACGTTGGATTGGCAGTTGGGGACCTGGATTCTAACCCAGCTCTGTCACTGTTCATCAGTCCCTTCCTCCTTTCAGGCTTCAGCATCCTCCTCTGTGTAATGAGTGACATTTAACTTCACTAAGCTCTAATCTGGCTTCTACCGTTTCCCTGCACAGGTGGCATCTTTTTGCCCACTTTGACTTGCCTGGCCTGTTTCAGACTCAGGACTGGCATGGCATTGGCAAGTTTATGGTTTTACAAACCCTGAAGCACGATTTGCAATAAATGATGAAGACATTAAAAATACTGCATGCAAACACCATGGTCTTGAACAAGGACAGGACTTTGGAATTGTAAGACGAGTGGAAAGGTACTGATGGTCCAAACACCTGTCCTTGAGTTTGAAACCAGCTGGGCAAGTGACTGGCAGACTCTGGGAGACTCACTGGTGCGGGGAACACTGAACGGCACTTTCCCCAGGTGTCGTATCCTAGGCAGTTTGGGTGGTAGGTGGGCAAACTGTCAAAAATAAATCAAAATCTCAAGTGAGAAAATCTTTTTCATTGTCTTTCGATCTTCCCGAATCCTTTGAGGGGTCTGTCGCTAGGGTAGGCTTACTCCCAAACCCTTGTAAATATGTCCTTCCTCCCTGAAAACACTGTCCCTTGGCCCCTGCTTTTATTAAACAGAGCAAAAACAGGTCTCAGGCTCAGAAGGTTTACCAGTATAGAGTTTAGTGATATTGTTTTGTTTTATTACATTTCTTTTTGTGATTACTTTCCATTAATGGCAAGTGACATTTTTTTTCCATTTAGAGTGATATAAAATTTTTCTTAAAATACAGGCATTCAAATTAAAAAAACTAAGTTGATTTTTATGAAAAATGGTGTAGGTGCTACACAGATATGACACTATGGGACAGATGGTTCCTGGAGTTTGGGAAATGCTGATGGGCGGCGTTCCCTAACCTGGCACTGCTTAGATAGGGGGGATACCTCTGAACACAGTAGTGTTTGTAATACCATTTAGATCTACTGGTTCCGATAACTCATGGGTCTT
Source organism: Colobus angolensis palliatus (assembly GCF_000951035.1). Taxonomy (NCBI): domain Eukaryota; kingdom Metazoa; phylum Chordata; class Mammalia; order Primates; family Cercopithecidae; genus Colobus; species Colobus angolensis. The sequence continues at coordinate 65,676 of NW_012117043.1, read as the reverse complement.
TTTTTTCTTTTTAAATAAATGATTACCTTTTCTTGATCACTATTGTATAAAACTTGGAAATACAGAAAAACATGTAGAATAAAGAGAGAAAATATATAAAATTACATAGAATAGAATGAAAAATCACTCATCATCTCTCCACTCAGAAATAACCACTCCTAATATATTGGTAAATTTACTAGGAGTGCACCAACACAGCTGTTATTATAGTGTATACATTTTATTTTTGTAGCCTGTTTTATTTCCTTAACCTCATAGTGTAAGCATGTTCCGTATCATTCAAAATTCTTAATAAACATCAGTCTAAATGGCTGTAAGATATTTAACGTAGAGAAGCCTCATAATGGATGTAATCATTCCCTAGCTCTTGGACATTTAACTATTCTCCAAATGTTGGGTTGTTTCTGGTTCTGCCTATTATCATGCTGTGATGAATATATTTTTGTTTGTTTGTTTAACAGACAGGGTCTCACTCTGTTGCCCGGGCTGGAGCGCACTGATGTGATCCTAGCTCACTGCAGCCTCGAACTCCTGGGCTCAAGCAATCTTCTTGCCTTGTCCTCCCAAAGCACCAGAATTACAGGTGTGAGCCACAGCACCTGGCCTGAATATCTTTATGCACATCCTTTTGTCTTTATTTTAGATGGTTTCCTTGCAGTGATTGCAGAAGTGGCATTCCCAAATGGGAAGATTAATTTTAAGGCTTTTGGGATACATATTGCTAGACTTTTTTTTTTTCTTTTTTTTTTGAGACGGAGTCTTGCTCTGTCGCCCAGGCTGGACTGCAGTGGCATGATCTTGGCTCACTGCAAGCTCTGCCTCCTGGGTTTGCACCATTCTCCTGCCTCGGCCTCCCGAGTATATGGGATTACAGGCGCCCGCCACTGTGCCCGGCTAATTTTTTTGTATTTTTTTTTTTTTTTT
>NW_012117043.1:53425-64527 GCF_000951035.1 Colobus angolensis palliatus | reverse complement strand
CCCAAAGTGCTGGGATTACAGGCTTGAGCCACCGCGCCCGGCCATTTTTTTGTATTTTTAATAGAGACGGAGTTTCACCGTGTTAGCCAGCATGGTCTCGATCTCCTGACCTCATGATCCACCCGCCTCGGCTTCCCAAAGTGCTGGGATTACAGGCATGAGCCACTGCGCCCGGCCTAGACTTTTTTTTAGAAGGATGAAACGTGAATGTATTCAGATCCCCTGAACCTACATGATAGGACATACCCTAATTTGTGTGTGTAGGGTGGTGTCACTAGAAAGAGCTCAGACTCTGCTCCTTTGGGCAAGTTACCCAACTTCACCAATTCTTGTTGGTGCAGGTCTGAGTAATCACTTCCCAGAAATCCAAGAGTGACTGTTCTACAGAGCGAGGCTCACGAGTGCTCATATTTTAGCTTTAAAAGTACAGATGTGGGCCGGGCATGGTGGCTCATGACTGTAATCCCAGCACTTTGGGACGCCGAGGCAAGTGGATCACTTGAGGTAAGGGGTTCAAGACCAGCCTGGCCAACAATGGTAAAAACCCATATCTGCTAAGAAAATATAAAAGTTAGCTGGGCATGGTGATGCGTGCCTGCAGTCTCAGCTACTTGGGAGGCTGAGGCAGGAGAATCACTTGAACCCGGGAGGCAGTGCTTTCAGTGAGCCAAGATCATGTCACTGCACTCCAGCCTGGGCAACAGAGCGAGGCTCCAAAGTACGGATGTCATTAACTTCAGTTTGTGTTATTTCTCTTTCATGAAAAGGGCTCAACAAAAATATTTGGCAAAATTACTTTTCTCAACAGCCTAAAATGCTTTTTTGTAGCAGAGGTAGGAAAGGTTTGACTAAACATCCCTGACATCAGGAAGAAATGCAACAGGCGCTCACGCTTCCTGGTGTCCATGATGCACGTGCCAGGAGCCGAGCAGAGGGCCTGGTGTTGAGCATTTCTAATCTTCCCAAGCAGCTTTCCCCACGGTGGGTTACACAGAACATTGGTTCTGCAGGATGCTAACAGATATTCCTTGCAAAAACAATTCTGGTGCTTGGAAAAAACTGAGTTAATGAAAGTGGAACCCATTCTTTTGTTATTTGAGAATTCCCAAGATGAGGATATGATACTGAGCTTTTGCCAAACTCACTTGATGATAAAACCCTTTTCCATCTCATTGGATTGATGTGCCAAAGACCAGACTTTGAGAATCACTGCTCACAACAAGATTGTAGTATAATATTTCTCTTTGTGTCTCACAAACAGGAAAGCTGAGGTCAGGTAAATTGACGAAGATGGCAAAACCTAGTGACTCAGGGACTCAGGGTCGGAACCCAGAGCCACCTGACCTTAAACCCACGTTCTGTTCCACTCTCCCCCGGAAATGGGCTAACACTGTGGGGTGCCCCTGACCCAAGTGTTGAGTGCCTGACACTACAGGGCAAATATGAAATCAAGATCAGAGCTTGAATAGAGAATCCCAAACTGAGTGTGTTGATCCTGGAGACTGGGCCACGCTGGAAACTGATGCAGGGTGAATAAGCCAAGGAAATGAGCAGCCTGGAAGCTGAGCATGAGGAAGGCGGTTGGGATAAAATTTCAGGGACTGCATGAACTGCTGTGTCATGGAATCAGCTGGCTTATGAGGGAACAGGATTCATCTCTTGTACCTGGGGTGAGGTGGAGAGAGGAGGAGGAACAACATTCTATTTGAGGGCTGCCCAAGATGCTCCTCTTACTGCCTCGCAGTTCTTGACTATGTTAACTCTCCATGCCTCCCACTACGAAGTCATCAAGTATTCCTTTGTCTCCTGTTGTCCTCAAAGCCTCAGCCTGGGCTGTTTGCTGCTAGGGCTCTGCTTTTCAACAGCTTTATACCCTCTCCATGTGCATGATTCTGGCTTCAGGGGTGTGGAAGAAATGGATTCTGATAACAGAATAGCATAATAGCTAAAGCACTGCTGGTCCATGTACTCAACAAAGATTCATGTCCCAGGCCTGGTCTAGGCACCACGGATACATTAGCGAGCCATCCGGACACATATTCCCAGCCTCATATCATGGCCCTTCACCGAGGGAGAGATGATAAGCCGGATAAGGAAGTCAAATGTTAGGAAGTGATCCGCAATAAGGAGGAAAGGGGGAGGGGCCTGACATTTTAGATTGGGTGCCCAGGGAGGCCTTACTGAGAAGGGGCTTTTTAATTTCCATAACAGCCCTTTGAGCAGAGAAGGGATTCAACATTTGTTGCACTTCTGGCAGCTGACAGGCCTTGCACACTTATATATCCCACATTTTCTTTTCCTCTCTAACTTAACAGATGAAGAAAGTGAGGCTCGGAGAAGGCAAGTCATTTTTCTTCATTAGAAACTAGTTCAGGCCGGGCGTGGTGGCTCATGCCTGTAATCCCAGCACTTTGGGAGGCTGAGGCGAGTGGATCACAAGGTCAGGAGATCGAGACCATCCTGGCTAACATGGTGAAACCCCGTCTCTACTAAAAATACAAAAAATTAGCCAGGTGTGATGGCAGGTGCCTGTAGTCCCAGCTACTCGGGAGGCTGAGGCAGGAGAATATCGTGAACCTGGGAGGGGGAGCTTGCAGTGAGCTGAGATCGGGCCACTGACTCTAACCTGGGCAACAGAGCGAGGCTCCATCTGAAAAAAAAAAAAAAAAAGATATTGGTTCTGACACCAGAAAGCGCATACTCTCTCTGCAATCTCACACTCTCTTCTTGAAATAACCAGGTCAGCCACTATGTTAGCCCACTTAATAGGAAAGGAAACAGCGGCCAAAAAACCTTGAGGGCCCACAGAGCTGGGACTGGAGTTAATGTCACCTAATGCCCAGTCCGGTTTTCTTTCTCCTTTAGTAGACTGGGAGCAATGAGTAGAGAATCTGTTTTTTTTCCCTTTTGTTGTTGCTGTTTTGTTTGTTTGTTTGTTTGTTTTGAGATGGAGTCTCGCTCTGTCACCCAGACTGGAGTGCAGTGGTGCGATCTTGGCTCACTGCAAGCTCCGCCTCCCAGGTTCAAGTGATTCTCCTGCCTCAGCCTCCCCAGTAGCTGGGACTACAGGCGCCTGCCACCATGCCCAGCTAATTTTTTGTCTTTTTAGTACAGATGGGGTTTCACCGTGTTAGCCAGGATGGTCTCGATCTCCATTTCCTGACCTCGTGATCTGCCTGCCTCCGCCTCCCAGTGTGCTGGGATTGCAGGTGTGAGCCACCACGCCTGGCCTGTTCTTTTTTACTGGGGTACAGAAAGAAACAAAAGACTCAAGGGCTTGTCAAAACTTCTATGCATGTGAAATGGTAGAAGCTGACTTAACAAGAAGGGAAAGTGACCAAATGACTCAGTACCCGATTTGCACCACACCACTCTCTTGAATAGCTGCGAGGAAGCACTTGGCGGCGGAAGGAAGGTCCACAGGCCAGGAACATGGGCATGACCTGGGAGCGTGTTAGATGTGCAGAGTCTTAGACCCCATCCCAGACCTACTGGATCAGGAGCCGCATGCTAACCAGGTGATCATGTGCATGTTAGAGTCTAAGAAGCCCTGCTCTGACTGCCCCATCCCATAGTGCAGTGACGCTGGGCATCCTCATAGAGCAGTCAGCAAGCCTAGGTATAGTTATGGGAAGACTCATGCCAGGTAGGGCTGCGGAGCTGGGGTGACATGGGCAGAGGCCTCTGCAGAAGCTTAGCTCTGGTTGGCCGGGAGCGGTGGCTCATGCCTGTAATCCCAGCACTTTGGGAGGCTGAGATGGGCAGATCACGAGGTCAGGAGATCGAGACCATCCTGGCTAATACGGTGAAACCCGTCTCTACTAAAAAAAAAAAAATACGAAAAACTAGCCGGGCGAGGTGGCGGGCGCCTGTAGTCCCAGCTACTCGGGAGGCTGAGGCAGGAGAATGGCGTGAACCTGGGAGGCGGAGCTTGCAGTGAGCTGAGATCCAGCCACTGTACTCCAGCCTGGGCAACAGAGCGAGACTCCGTCTCAAAAAATAAAATAAAATTAAAAAAAAATGCAGCTTAGCTTTGGTTCCCCCAGCAGCAGCAGCTCATTTTGGAGGGACTGACTGAAGGGGAGGGGTATGGGATGGTGGTGTTCCTGTTTCACTTTACTGTCCCATTGAGACTAGGACTGGCGGGAGAGATTTTCTCTATGATCTGCTGAAACCTGGGAAGGAATCTGCAAGAATAAACAGAGACTTTAGAGCTTACCAATTCTGATATTTGGAGGCCTTTGCAAGATTTAATTCAATTATTTATTGATGACCTACCATGTACCAGATACCGGGAATACAAAGGGAATAAAATGTCCTAGTGTTGTATTGGGAAGGGAGGGTCACATTCTTGCATATGTCTGTGTTTGGGGATGAGATGAGTCGGGGGCAGACCACTAGGGATAAAGCAATTGCATACCTGGTGTCACCTGGGTCCTGAGGGGCAGGACAAAGGACAGATTAAGGAAGGCTTCCTGGAGGAGGTGGCTCCTAAGCTGTCAAGTAGGCTAAGAAATGCTCTATGCGTGGGCTAACCCATTCCATACACTCACCACACACACTCACTCACATGCACTCACACACAAATTCCCACCCACACTCACACATCTGCATCCACACACAGGCATGTATGCCTACTCCATCCACACACACTCTCACAGCATGTATACCCACTCCATCCACACACACACACACACACGCATGTATATCTACTCCATCCACACACACACTCACATGCACTCACATGCAGTCTCCCACCCACACTCATACATCTGCATCCACACACACTCTCACAGCATGTATACCTACTCCATGCACACACACGTATAGGCATATTCACCTCCACCCACATATGTGCACGTATACCTACACACACACACACACACACCACACATTGTAGTATTTTTCTGGGGAAACAGAGAAACAGTCACCCTTTTGAAGAACCTCAGAAACTGCACAATAAGAGCTCTTGATTTATCATCAAAATTCAGATAAAGTTGAAGGTCTAACTTCCAAGAAGATCTTCTAGACTGTTTTCCAGATTGTTATAAATGCATCTTCAGACATGAAGGAGCACCTCACGGTTGCACTCAGATACCTCCTGGGATGTGATTTAGTGTTGATGATTATCGTTACATGTCAGTGAATATAGTTTGATGAAAACTTTTAGGGAAACAAGTTTTCAGAAACTGTCCCCAGATTTACTGTAGTAGTAGTCAACTCTGAGGATGCATTTTTTGACCAGGCAACTATTGTTGGGGGTCTTATACCTGACTTGGAGAGGTGCGTTTGTGCCTTTTAGGTAAGATGGGGAATAGCAGGCCCCCAGACTTAAGAGCTACAAGTGATATTTAAGATAAATTGATCCTTAACATTTTTCCCAAGTCAGAGTTCTCATTATTTGTCTCCTTGATGCCAACAGAGTAAAACGCAAAATGGCTCACCACATGGTCAAAGCCCCTCCCTTTCAACTGGCCACATCCTGGCTTTCCCGTGCTCTTTCTACTGAACCAAGCTCTGTGTTCCAAGAAATCATCCTATCCTCAAATCTCTGTACCTCATTCTCTGCCGAAGCCATGCCCAAGCAGTTCCCTTTGCCTGGTATGTTTCCCTCTCCCATTTCCCTGCAACTCTGCCTGTCAACCTCTTCAATGCGAAGTTCCAGCCCCACCTTCTAGAAGCTTCCAGAAGCCACTATTGGGCTTTGGCATTAAACAACCTGTGTTCAAACTCCAGCTCTGTCATTGACAGGGTGAGTCTGAGTATGTGGGTCCTTTTGAGCCCCTGTTTTCTAATCTTTAAAAAGAAGGGAGGGGAAAATATTTACTTCACACTTTTATTTAGTTTTTCAAAGATTAAATGAGACAATGTGAGTGAAATTGACTAGCATGTAGGAGATAGTCAAGAAATATTTCAGTGGATAATGGCATTTCTCTCCTGATCAAGTTGGATTAACTCTCTCTTTTCTACAGTCCAGAACGTTCTGTACCTTACAATCTGCCTTGGATCTGAAGTTTCTGTGTTTGTGAGGGGGACTCATCTTGGTCTCTTGCCTGGTGACTTTAGCATAATCCTTGCTCAAAAAATTAAATGAAATGAAATAGACTCTTTGCGTATCGCTTTTTTTCTGCGACATTCCTTCTTTTTTTTTTGAGACAGAGTCTCGCTCTGTCGCCCAGGCTGGAGTGCAGTGGCCGGATCTCAGCTCACTGCAAGCTCCGCCTCCCGGGTTCACGCCATTCTCCTGCCTCAGCCTCCCAAGTAGCTGGGACTACAGGCGCCCGCCACCTCGCCCGGCTAGATTTTTGTATTTTTAGTAGAGACGGGGTTTCACCGTGTTAGCCAGGATGGTCTCGATCTCCTGACCTCGTGATCCGCCCGTCTCGGCCTCCCAAAGTGCTGGGATTACAGGCTTGAGCCACCGCGCCCCGCCGCGACATTCCTTCTAACAGCCGCGGAGCCTGAAGACAGCAAAGCTGCCCAGACTTTTCTCCTGGGCTCCAGCCCCTCCTGTCTGACTGCTCAAAAGAATCTCAGCACGCAGGTCTCACAGGCACCTCAAATCCAGCCTGTGTAAACCTGAGCTCCCTGTGTACACACTCCTATATCCTAGAACCATGGTTCTCAAATGTGGGTGTTCTTGCTCCCCAGGTTACATGTGGCAGGGTCTGGGGATATCTTTGTTTGTTACAACTTTGTGGAGTCTTGTAGGCAGAGGTCGGGGATGCTGCTGAACATCCCACAATGCATAGGACAGTCTCTGTAACAAGGAATAATCCTGCTCCAAGTGTCACTAGTGCCAGGTTGAGAAATCCTGATCTAGAGGGAGACTCTACCTGGTAGGTCAGGCCATGGCACTGCTCTGCTCACAATCCCCCATGGCTCCCACGTCCCTCAGAGTAAGATGCACACCCTCTGGGTGGAGGACAGGGCCTGCAGGGTTCCGCTCCCCCACCTGCTGAGCCCCGACTTCTTATCGCCCTCTCTCCCTTTCTTCCACCCCTTCTCCTCTTTCCCACCTTGCTTGCCTGCCCTGCCTCCTGCTGTGCCTCCAACACGCCTGCCTCAGAGCCTTGCACCGACGTTCCCTCTGCCTGGAATGCTCTTCCTTCAGTCACCCAAGTTCATCCCTTGCTGCCTTCAAGTGTCTGCTCACATGTCAGCTTCCCTGCAAGGCCGTGCCTGCCCACCCCTGTTAAAGCCGCAGCCCTTCCCAGCATGCCATCCTTCTTGCTTGCTATAGGTTTTTCCATCGCACTGATCACCTTACAAATGGGTTTATTTATTGTATAATTTTCTCTTCCCACTAGAGCGTAAGAGCTACAGGAAAGTGATATTTTTGTTTTGTTCACTGATATTTTCCACTGCCTGGTGCTTGAAAAATGTTTGCTGAATGAGTAAATAAAACAGTATCATACTGTCCCCAACTTGCTCATCTTACCTCTATTTTGTAACTGATCTATGTAACCACCATTTAGCTGACACCCAAGTGTCAGAATCCAAACTTGCTTGAGTCTTCCCTTTCTCTGTCTTTTTTATTTTCTGAGATGGAGTCTCACTTCTCACTATGTTGCCGAGGCTGGACTTGAACTCCGATCTTTCCACCTCAGCCTCCCAAGTAGCTGGGACTATAGGTGTGCACCACTGCACCCAGCTTATCTCTCTGTTTCACAGTTTAACTGAGATATAATTCACACAAAATAGAATTCATCCATTTAAAGAGTACAATTCAATGGGTTTTGGTATATCATACAGTTACACAACCATCACTGCAACAATCTTTGAATATTTTCTTTCTTTCTCTCTGTCTCTCTTTTTTTCTTTTTGACAGCTTCTCGCTCTGTCACCCAGGCTGGAGTGCACTGGTGTAATCTCGGCTCACTGCAACCTCCGCCTCCCAGGCTCAAGCGATTCTCCTGCCTCAGCCTCCTGAGTAGCTGGGATTACAGGCACACGCAACTACGCCCAGCTAATTTTTGTATTTTCAGTAGAGACAGGATTTCACCATGTTAGCCAGGTCTCGAACTGAGCTCAGGCGATCCGCCTGCCTCGGCTTCCCAAAGTGCTGGGATTACAGGCATGAGCCATTGCGCCAGGCCCAAATATTTTCTTTACCCTAGAAGAAACCCCATATTCCTTAAATATCACCCTCTAGCTCCCCCTACCCCCACCGCCATTTCTCCTCATCTCTGGCAAACATTGATCTATGTGCTGACGACATGGGTTCTCCTGTTCAGGACATTTCATGTCAATGGAATCATACGGCATTTGTCACTGGCTTCTTTGATTTAGCATACTGTGTTCCAGGTCCACCCACATTGCTGCCTGTGTTAGTATTTCATTATTCTTATAGCCAAATATATTCCATTGCATAGAGGCACTGCATTCTGTTTATCCAGGTATCAGTTGACGGGCATTTGGGTTATTTCCAGTTTGGGGCTACTATAAAAATGCTGCTCTGGGCTGGGCGCAGTGGCTCACACCTGCAATCCCAGAAGGGGTCTGAGGTGGGCGGATCACTTGAGGCCAGGAGTTCGAGACCAGCCTGGCCAACATGGTGAAACCCCGTCTCTACTAGAAACACAAAAATTAGCTGAGCGTGATGGTGTGTGCTTGTAATCCCAGCTACTTGGGAGGCTGAGGCAGGAGAATCACTTGAGGTTGCTGTGAACTGAGATCAGACCATTGCACTCCAGCCTGGGCGACAGAGCCAGACTCTGTCCCCCTACCTCAAAAGGAAAAGAAAAGAAAAGAAAAGGAAAGGAAATGCTGCTCTGAACATGTGTGTCCACGTTCTTGGGTGGACATATGCTTTCATTTCTCCTGGGCATGAACCTGGGAGTGGGGCTGCTGGATCATGTGGTTACTCTGTGTGTAAACTTTTGAGGACCTGCCACTGTTTTTTTTTTTTTTTTTTTCCTTTTCTCTATGAATCCACATCCAACTCATAAGTATGGGCTGTGTTTCTCCCTCCTGAATCTGCTCACCTGCGTCTGCACGGAAACCACCTCTTCAGTTCATACCTGGAAGGCTACAGTGCCTGCTAATGGGGATCCCTCTCCACTGGCTCACCCTCACCTGCACAGGGGAGGGAGTTTCCCCTTCCTGATGCTGAGGCCACACCCTGGCCCATTTAGGGTGCCTCTGGAGGTGGGACCCAGGCAGCAGTGCTTCCCAGAGCTTCCCAGGCGATTACAATGCACAGCCAAGCACCCGCTTCCTTCTGATCCACACTTCATCACCTGCCACCCAAGTGCCTTCACGACAGCACATCTGATTGTGTGATCTGGATTCTCCTTGAAACCCCTCTGTGGCTCTCCATGGCCTCCACAGTAAAATCCAAGCTCCTCAGGATGCACATGCATCTCAGTGACCTGCGTCCACCGCCACCCGTCTTGCCTCCTTCCTCTCCCTGACCCGTGCTGCACATGCCACGCTGAGCTACATGTGTGCCTGCCCATCCACACCTCCATGCCTTGGGACAGGCTATTCCCTCTTCCTGAAGTGCCTGTTCCCATCTTTCATCCTTCTCTAGGAAGTCTTCCCTGACTGCTCTCCCTTAGTGGGCTGGGATGGACCCTCGTCCAGAGCCCCAAGCAAGCCTCTGTCCAGACCCTCACCACACCGCACTGTATCTGTGTTCACTGGCCTCTAGTCCAGGAGCGCCTCAAGGCCAGCGCTGGGACATCACTCATCTCTGGATCCTCAGCCTGTAGCTGCCTGACTCATGGTAGGTGATGGGCTCTTTCCTTTTTTGGCATATGTGTGTTAGGGGATGTGATGAATGAAGGGGTGAGTGAATGAACACCCTCTGGCCTATGTAGAAGCCGTGACCAGGTGCAATCCTACCAGCTGCCCAACTGTGCTCTCCCGAGTCCCAGCAATAACCCTGGGGGCAGGCAGCAGGGCCTGCTCAACCCCTGACCAGGACCAGCGAGACCCGCGCACGTCTCCCTTGCGTGGGGACATCTACCTGCATTTCCCAGTCTCAGGCTCAGTGTGTTTCATTTTTCCAGCCATTGGGCCCAGCAGGTGTCACCAGAAAAGGAGAACTGGGTGGGACAGTCCTTCCTGAAGATAAGGCAAAGTGCCCCAGCCCAGAGACCAATCCTGAAAATCCACTTTCAAAGGGATGAATAAGGTGGGACATCCCTGGTTCCTTCTTCAGCCATAAATCTCTAGACTTGGGTGGTAACTGTCCTCCTCTTGACAAAGCTGTAAAGAGCACGGCATAGCAGCAGTCGGGAAAGAGCATGCACAAGAAAGGTCCTTCTGGTGGGGCAAGGCCCACCTGTCCTGCCCCCTGAGCTTTGCCTCTCTCCCCACATGGGTTTGGCTGCCTCTGTGGGGACCTGCTGGAGGTTGCAGGGCTTGACTGCCAGTGCTGGAGGCTTCCGTGAGCATTTGTCCTATGAACACCCAGGCTCCGTTCTGCTGCTCAGCCTGCACCGATGCCACCTGACTTCCTGTGAATAAATGGAGCACTGTAAAGGGAGTCCAGCTCAGCTGCCCCCCATGTGATTGTGCAAGACTCACCTCCCCTCTTGAGGAGGCAGTGGGGTGGGTGGACTAGATGATCTCGGAGGCTGCTTTCAGCCGCAATGCCCCAGTTGCTCCTGTTTTGTTTTGTTTTTTGACACAGAGTCTCACTCTGTCCCCCAGGCTGGAGTGCAGTGGTGTGATCTCGGCTCACTGCAAGCTCTGCCTCCCGGGTTCACACCATTCTCCTGCCTCAGGCTCCTGAGTAGCTGGGACTACTGGTGCCCACCACCACGCCTGGCTAATTTTTTATATTTTTAGTAGAGATGAGGTTTCACTGTGTTAGCCAGGATGGTCTCCATCTCCTGACCTTGTGATCCTCCTGCCTTGACCTCCCAAAGTGCTGGGATTACAAGTGTGAGCCACCGCGCCCGGCCTACTTCTGGTTTTTTTTTAGACAGAGCCTCTCTCTGTTGCCAGATTGGAACGCAATGGGCCGATCTTGACTTACTGCAACCTTTGCCTCCTGGGTCCAAGTGATTCTCCTGCCTCAGCCTCCTGACTAACTGGTATTACAGGCACCCACCACCATGCCCAGCTATTTTTTTATATTTTTTGTATTT
>NW_012117043.1:41524-53041 GCF_000951035.1 Colobus angolensis palliatus | reverse complement strand
CAGGAAAACCATGTTTGGAAAGACCAGAGTCAAGCATAGTAAAAAATAACAAACTTGAAAATAATGACTCTTTGTGTTTTGATTTCTCCTGAATCTGGCTTCTGTAACTGTACAGTAACAGAGCAGTGCAGGGAACAGCACCGGACAACAGAGTCTCCAAATCCTTAATTCCATTCCGCCCTGTCCCTGACTAGCAGTGTCATTGGGGCGAGTCATTTTTCCCTCTGAAGGCCTCAGTTTGCTGATCTGTAAAATGGGGCTATTTAATGCCTTCCCAATTCATTCAATAGAATCTTACGGAGAGCTTGCCATGTGCCTGGTCCAGTGCTAAGGTAGGTAGACAGGTGAATAAGATAGACCCCCCTTTTTTTTTTTTTTTTTTTTTTTTTTTTTTTTTTTTTTTGAGATGGAGTCTCGCTCTGTCCCCCAGGTTGGAGGACAGTGGTGCGATCTCGGCTCACTGCAAGCTCCGCCTCCTGGGTTCATGCCATTCTCCTGCCTCAGCCTTCCGAGTAGCTGGGACTGCAGGCGCCCGCCACCACGCCGGGCTAATTTTTTGTATTTTTAGTAGAGACGGGTTTTCACCATGTTAGCCAGGATGGTCTTGATCTCCTGACCCCATGATCCGCCCGCCTTGGCTTCACAAAATTCTGGGATTACAGGCGTGAGCCACTGAGCTGGTCTAACTTTTTTTTTTAATTTTCGTTTTGCTTTAGGAGAATTGCTTGAACCTGGGAGGTGGAGGCTGCAGTGAGCTAAGATTGTGCCTTTGTACTCCAGCCCAGGCAACAGCACGAGACTATGTCAAAAAAAGAAAGAAAGAAAGAAAGGAAGGGAGGGAGGGAGGGAGGCAGCTTATTTGGGAGGTGATTCCCGGAAACACTGGCGGAGAGAGAAGTCAGGTAGGGAAGTGAAAGCAGTCAATACTGGGTGCAATTTCAAGCCAGCTACTGCTGTGGGCAGCTGAGCTTCATCCCAATAAGGAGCTCAACAGCTCTATTCAATGACTTCTCTTTATTTTCCCACAAAACATCTGCGACCAGCCACTTTGCTCAACCTCCACATTTCTCTGCATCTTTATATAGCTTCTCCTCCTTTTATGATAACTCAGAGGAACAGATATCCCCTTCCTCTGAACAAATGCCTCCATTTCAACTCTTCATCTACTCCCTTTCTACCCCTCCAAAGTCTTGCTCCGCCAGAGACCCCTCTGCCTTTCTCTACTCCCGCTCCCTCTTCGTCCCCACCCCTTGATAACGCTTTGCAACCTGACTTTCATTTCCCCTTCTCCCTCCCGTGCACTGAGACTCGTGAGCTTTACTAAGATGCCTTTCCCAGAGGATCCTTCCTCGAGTTTCCGATACGTGTCTATCCACCTTGTTTCAGAAACAGTCTATCATCATTCACTGCTAAAAAATTCTCATCTCAAAATGTAAGGATCATGATAGCTACACAACAGAGTTGTGGTAAGGATTTGAGGTTAAATAAACTGTCTAGCAGAGCCTGGCACAAAGAGGCAGTCAGTACACAGCAGCCACCAATACTGTCACCAAACTTAGTTATTGGAGTTTGCAACCCATGGGTGATCAGAACAGAGTACGACAAGGAGAGCTGCTAGAGGCAAGAAGTGACTGCGGACGACTTGACACCGAGAGAGGAGAGAGAATAATTTCAAAAAGCAGTTCCGAGAACAAAAGAGTAGTAGTAGTTTGGGATCATTTTGCAGAACTGCAGGAAGTCAGTGCCATCAGAGTTCTTGAGATTTCCCAGTGTCTTGGACATTTGTGGTGATGGGTGTTCTTAAGGATGGTGACTCTAGTTAGTGAGAAGAGCTAGTTCACAATCATTGCAACAGTGTTTCCCTCTTGAATAGAAGGTGCTGGTTTTTAATGTCAATACTAAATGTTCAGTAACAACTGGCTGCAGTTGACATTCCCAAGCAAAAGTGGGTGTCAAGCCCTATCTACTAGAGGAACCAAAGGAGAACCAGCCTTGCATGGTTGGTCATCCGGTCACTGAACTTTCTGGTACAAAGTCAGAGGTTTGGGACTAGCATGAGAATAGAACAGCAGTGGGATGAGTAGACAAGGGAGCCCACACACAGACCTGCAGGAATGTACGAATGAAGTACGTGGGCACCGAGGCATTTCAAAGCTGTGGGGAGAGGATGTCTTGATTATTTTATTATTATTATTATTTTGAGACAGAGTCTCGCTCTGTCGCCCAAGCTGAAGTGCAGTGGTGCGATCTCAGCTCACTGCAAGCTCCACCTCCCAGGTTCACACCATTCTCCTGCCTCAGTCTCCCGAGTAGCTGGAACTACAGGCACCCACCACTGCGCCCAGCTTATTTTTTGTATTTTTTAGTAGAGACGGGGTTTCACTGTGGTCTCGATCTCCTGACCTCGTGATCCGCCCGCCTCGGCCTCCCAAAGTGCTGGGATTACAGGTGTGAGCCACTGCTCCCAGCCAGATGTCTTGATTAAATCAATGGTGCAGGGATGATTGGCTAAGGGCTTGGAAAGGCATAAAGTTCCATCTGTGCTTCACATCATATGTCCAGATAAGATTCAACGTCTAAAGAGTTACATGTCAATCAACCAGAAATTGGAAAACAAGTGCCTGGATTATTTCACTTAGCATAATGTCCTCCAGGTTCATCCATGTGGTTGCAAATGGAATACTCCCTTCTTTTTTGGGGCTGAATGGTATTTTCTTTTACGTATAGACCACCATTTCAATAGAGAATTGGTTAAGTGATTATATATTGATACAATGGACTTTTATACAGTCATGAAAGTCATGTTTTAGAACAGTCAATGCTCATATCTATTCTTAAGTAAAATAGTAGGCTACAAAATACATATAGCTCCAGGAGCTGAGCAAGAGAGTGGCTCTGCCTGCTGGGCCTGTCTGCTCCCCTGAGTTAGGCACTCCAGGAAGGGGTTGAGAGCATCTGAGTCTTGGGGCCCAGCCCTGAGGCCCTCAAACTATCCCTGCCTACTAAGGGGCCCTCAGGGACAAATGCAGAACCAAAGAGTTGCACAGCCACAGAGTCTAGTGTGCTCAGCCCTTCAGTATGTGATAGAAATAGGCCCAGAGAGGGCAGGTGACCTGCCCAGGGCCTTCCAGTCCTCACACAGCTGGAACCAGGATTCACAGTCCCCAGCCTGGAGCACTGGACATCACATTTCAGGGGAATTGGGGTGCTGGGCTCACACAGGAGAGGTCTTGCTAGCTGCCAGCCTGGGGCTCACCTGTCTGCTGTCCACCCCTTCAACATCCGTAGTGGGACTCACAGGTACGAGGCTGGGACCTTCTGCTGCAGACACAAAGCACACCACCACCTGAGGTCCAGGGTCATGATTTGAAACCCACCAAGTGCCCATCAGCCCCTTCCCAGGTTGCAGGGAAAACAGGACCCCAGCCCTCACATGCTGCCTGGCCACCTGCTGCTCACGAGACCTTGTCGCCCCATCTTTAGGAAGGCTTTGTGTGTGTGTGAAGATTTTTACATGCACTTGTCTTAAGGCATCTTCACAGCCCTGCAAAGTGGGTTTGATTGTCGTCCCCATCTTACAAGTGAAACAGGTTTCCAGAGTCTGAGTAGTTTGCCAAGGTGGGGAAGGGGTGATCCAGGACTCAAACCCAGGTCCTCCAACTGTCACATTCTCTGACTTTCTGGGGGTCAGCACCCCCAGTCCCTTGTCTCCTGGTCTGTCAGAGACTCAGCAGAGACCCCAGGTGGAAGCTCAGTGAGCTTTGGTGTGTGATAGAGACCTGGGGTCTTGTCACTGTCCTGACACCTTATCCTCTAGGTGGCTTTGAAACCATCTGTGTCACTTTGGGCTTCCCCAGAGGTGCCAAACCTGGCCCCAAAATTCAGTCACTCCACCCAGCCTCTGGGGGCTGAGGCAAAAGCTCCTCTTTTCTCCACGAAGCTAGAATGAGGACCTTCTGGGGGCCCAAGGTAAGAAATGGTCTATTTGTAAAGGGCCTGGTGTCTGGGTAAGCTCTGTGTATTTTCTTACCTTTGCTTTTTGGGGAACCTCATTCAGAGGAGACTTGGCAGCCTCTCTGAAGACGCGGAAGTGATGAATGGCAAAGCTGCAAGAGGCTGGAAGCCCCACCTAGCATGACTTCCTTATTAGGCACATGGGGAAACTGAGCCCCAATGGGTGGAACGGGCCTCCACGGGCACAGCTGGGACAAGAACCCCGAATTCCCCAGGGCCCTCTACAGCTCAGGCTGTGCAAATGGGGCTGGTCCCGAAAGATGATCCAGGCTGACGCGGGGACAGCCAGACTGGGAGGCGGGGCTCACTGGCCAGCCACCCCAGGGGCAGCGTGGGCACTCGGGCAGGAGACCCGCACAGGAAGTTTCGAAACCTTCACCAGGATTTCAGAACCGTTCTAGACCCCGTGCAGATTGTCTCTCTGTTAAAGAAGGCGCTTTGAAAAGCTGCAGAAGAGGCTCCACCTTTAATCCTCAACGGGCATCTTTCCTCTAGTCCATCAGCCCACAAAGACAGGAAATTTGATGGAAAAAAACCAAAAGTCATGCCACAGTCGGGTCTCAGTAACCAGGGGCCACCAGAGGCGCCGCATCCAAGCCCGCCCGGGTTTCCACCCTAGGCCAGCACTTTCCAATCCCAGAAGGCCCATCTTCCAGCCCTGAAGCGGTAAACTCCTGACCTCTAGTGGCGAGCGCGAGGAACCGCACCCTGGCCCGCCTGCCCGCCGAGCCCCGGCCCTGCCTGTTCCTTCTCAAACCGCGTGAACCTCCCGATGCATGAACTCTGGCTGTGGTCGATGCAGACTCTCCTGCACTGCTTAACACCGTATTGCTATCATGTGACGGCTGCAGACACCGTCCTCAAACTGCAGCCCCACAACGCAATTTTTATATTTTTCGTCTGACCTACCCGAAGGTGTCCTTTTTAAGTCTTGTTAATATTCATAATGACATATAATCCAAAGTAAATGGAAACGTCATACTGCGATTGCATTGCCTTGGCGAGACTCTCGTCTTAACAGATTTCGAGGGGGTGGGGCCGGTGGCTCACGCCTGTAATCCCAGCACTTTGGGAAGTCAAGGTGGGAGGATAGCTGGAGACCAGGAGTTCGAGCCCAGCCTGGCCAACGTGAGAAACCCCCATCTGTACAAAAAAAACAAAAAACACAAAACAAGTTGGCCGGGCGTGGTAGCATGCACCCGTAGTCCCGGCTACAGAAGAACTGAAGATGGCTCCCCATCTCATGCACGGTAAAAGCCACAGTCTTTATAAAGTTCTACATGTAGCTGGTACAGTGTTTCACGCCTGTAATCCCAGCACTCAGCACTCTGGGAGGCTGTGGTGGGTTTCACTTGAGCCTGGGAGGTAGAGGCTGCAGTGAACCCAGATCATGGCATTCCAGCCTGCGCGACAGAGTGAGACCCTGTCTTAACAAAAGAGATTTGGAGGGGCCGGAAGGGAAGGTGGAAAGAGGAAAAGGCAACTGGAACTTAGGATACGGTCTTGTTACTCTTCACCAGGAACCCATTTGAGGTAGGCCCCCAAGTTACAGATGGGAAAACTGAGGCCCAGAGAGGTTAAAACACTTGTGCAGGCCGGGCGCCGTGGCTCAAGCCTGTAATCCCAGCACTTTGGGAGGCCGAGACGGGCGGATCACAAGGTCAGGAGATCGAGACCATCCTGGCTAACACGGTGAAACCTCGTCTCTACTAAAAAATACAAAAATACTAGCCGGGCGAGGTGGCGGGCGCCTGTAGTCCCAGCTACTCGGGAGGCTGAGGCAGGAGAATGGCGTGAACCCGGGAGGCGGAGCTTGCAGTGAGCTGAGATCCGGCCACTGCACTCCAGCCCGGGCGACAGAGTGAGACTCCGTCTCAAAAAAAAAAAAAAAAAAAAAAAAACACTTGTGCAGAATCACACAGCTATTCGGTGACAGAAGCACGATTCAAACTGAGGCCTTCCAAGACTTTTTGCACCAGGACCAGTCAGCCATGCTGTTACCGACTCATTCAGCAAACAGCTGTGGAGTATTGACTCTAATGTCAGCCCCTGCCTGGGCCCCCAAGAGAGAGTCATCAGTGAGATCATCCATGAATAGCAGACACAATGATGGTATGTTAGAAGGTGACCAGCAGGAAAAAATATGAGCATGAAGGAACCAGGTGGGCAGGTGAGGTTGTGCTTAATAGGGAGGTCAGGCAGGCCTCGAGGTAAGTGTTGAGCTAAGACTTGGAGGAGGGGCGGAAGGGAGCAATGGGGACATCTGGGGAAAAGGTTCTGAAGGCAGAGCCATGCTTGGCATGACTGAGGAACAGCAAAGTGGCCAAAGTGGCCAGAGCAGGATGGGGCAAGGGAAGAACAGTGGATGAAGGCAGAGGATCTGACCCAAGTCATGTAGAAAGTTTTTTGTTTTCTTTTTGAGACAGGTTCTCATTGTATCTCCGGGGCTGGAGTGCAGTGGCGTGATCATGGCTCACTGCAGCCTCGACCTCCTGCCTTAGCCTCCTGAGTAGCTGAGACTAGTCATGTACCATCATGGCTGGCTAATCTTTTAATTTTTTTATTTTGCAGAGATAGGGTTTTGCTATATTGCCCAGGCTGGTCTTGAATTCCTAGGCTTATGCAGTCCCATCCCAGCCTCCCCAAGTGCTGAGTGCTGGGATTACAGGCGTGGACCACTGCACCAGCTACATGTGGAACTTTATAAAGACTGTGGCTTTCACCGTGCATGAGATTGGAAGCCATCTTCAGTTCTAAAAGATGCCCAGTAGAGGACAAACCCATAATCTGGGGCAGGTCAGCAGGCCCAGGTTGAAGGTCCCCTCTGTTGGGGGCTTGCCAGAGGGTCCAGCCTTCAAGTCCCAAATGGCGTCCAGCATGCAGGGTGGCGGCATGACTCTGCTGAAGGTTCTGGCTGCCAACTCCCTTAGGAAGCCCCTGTGTGCTGACCCAACTCTCCAGGCCTCCAGCCCATTCTCTGAACCACCTGACACCCTTTCCCGTGCATTCCTTTTCTGCTTATGTTAACCAGAGTGGGATCCTGTTGTTCGTGACAAAGAGCCCCGCTTGGTGCTCTGATGCAATCTGTCTTCCAGGTTTCAACTCAGGTGCCACTGCCCTGTAAGGCCTGCCCCGTCACCCCAGGCGCTCCCACATCTCCCTGCTTTCTGTTCTTCAGGGTGTTCATCACCAAAACCATCTCGTGTAGTTATTTCTTCCTTTCTCTCACCACTAACCTTCATGAGAGTAGGGGCCACGCCCACCATTACCCCCAGTAACCCCAGGGCCTAAACCAAGGCTGAGGGAACAGGAGGCCGCTAATGAGTATTTCTTGAATAAATGGGTGAAAGCTGCTGATGTGGACATTTTATGAAAGGAGTCAAAGCCATGTGTCTAGAGCGCCAGTTCTGATGATGTCGGGTCCAAGCCCAGATGTGTGTTTAAGAGCCTCGGTTCAGCTCCAGAAGACTCCTAGGATACAGGTGAGAAAGGACTCCAGGGACCACTGGCTTATCCTGAACAGAAAAAGGGAGAGGGGCCGTGCGCGGTGGCTCATGCCTATAATCCCAGCACTTTAAGAGGCCGAGACAGAAGAATAATTTAAGCCCAGGACTTCAAGTAGAGCCTGGGCAACATATCGAGGTTGCATCTCTACAAAAAATTAAAAAAATAAAAATCAGCAGGACATGGTGGCATATGCCTGTGGTCCCAGGTACCCTGAAGGCTGAGGCGAGAGGATCACTTGAGCCTGGGAATTCAAGGCTGCAGCGAGCTATGACGGCACCACTGCACTCCAGCCTGGGAGACAGAACGAGATGCCGCCTCAAAAAAAAGAAAAGAAAAAAAGCAATCTTATTGAGGAATAATTGATACGCACAGAACTGCACATGGTTAATGTGTACAATTTGGTAAGTCTGGACATTTGCAAACACCCATGATACTGTCACTACATGGAGGGAATAGACATACCCTACACCTCCCCAGGTTTCCTTGTGTCCCTTTGGTTTTGGTTTTGTTTTGGGTTTTTATGTGTGTGGTAACAACACAACATGAGATCTACCCACTTAACAGATTTTGAAATGTACAGTATTGTTATTCATAGGCCCTGTGTTGTACAGCAGATCTCTAGAACGTATTCCTCTAGCATAACTGAAACTTTACACCCATGGAACAACTCCCCGTTTTGCCCACCCTCCAGCCCCTGATAACCACTATTGTATGCACTGCTCCTGTGAGCTTCACATTTGTAGATACCTCATAAAAACGGAACCATGGCTGGGCATGGTGGCTCACGTCTATAATCCCAGTACTTTGGGAGGCCGAGTGGGTGGATCACAAGGTCAGGTGATCAAGACCATCCTGGCTAACATGGTGAAACCCCTTCTCTACTAAAAATACAAAAAATTAGCCGGGCGTGGTGGAGGGCACCTGTAGTCTGTAGGCGTCATCTGTAACGGACGCTTGGGCTGTCATAACACACTTTCTAGGCTGATCCATCAGTACATGGGTGATCCAAAATGGTAGCCTCCAGGCACCGTGGCGGACACCTTTGATCCCAGCACTTTGGGAGACTGAGGCAGGTGGATCAGTTGAGCCCAGGAGTTCAAGACCAGCCTGGGCAACATGGCAAAAACCCATCTCTATGAAAAATACAAAAAACTAGCCTGGCATGGTGGCATCCACCTGTGGTACCAGCTACTCAGGAGGCTGAGGTAGGAGGACCACTTGAGTCTGGGGGACAGAGACTGCAGTGAGCCGAGATAGCACCACTGTACTCCAGCCTGGGCAACGGAGTGAGATCCTGTCTCAAAAAAAAAAAAAAAAAATCGGTTGCCTCAGCCCGGGATGTGAGTGGCTTTTCAGTTTGGCTCTCCAGGGCTGCTCAGGAACATTTCCTGTATCTCTTAGTCTAGCTTCTCAGGAGAGAAATGACAGCATCTCCTTAAGTCAAAGGTCAGTGATGTGGTGACATCACATGGTAAAACCATGGCTATGGGCAAGGCACACAAAGTCAGAGGAGTCTTTCCCAGGAAGTGCCTGGCCCAGTGGGAAAGGGGGAGGGAGAGGTGGCAGCCAATGGAAAGAAGGGGCAGGAGCCAAAGCAGGGCCACGGGACCCGAAGCAGAAATGGTTCAGAAAGCAAAGACGAATAAACAGCCAATAGCAAGACACTTAAAAAAAAAGAGAGAAATGACCTACATGACCAAAAAAGGGTGAATAAATTCCACTACGGCCATCTGAAGGCTATAAAGTTATGCAGCCATAGCCATGTTTAATGGCGAATAATGGTGTGGTATCTTGCAAATGTGTAGGGAACAGAGAAGGATGAAAATTGAATTTAGACTGCATGCTTTTTCTTTTTCTTTTCTTTGAGACAAGATCTTGCTCTGTTGCCCAGGCTGGAGTGCAGTGGTGCAATCATAGTTCACTTTGAGCTTGAATTCCTTGGGTTCAGGTGACCCTCCTGCCTCAGCGCCCCACCCAGAGTAGTTGGGACCACAAGTGTGCACCACCATGCCTGGCTGAATTTTATTTTACTTTTTGTAAAGATGGGATCTCACTATGTTGCCCAAGCTGGTCTCAAATTCCTGGATTCAAGCCACTCTCCCTCCACCATGAGCCACTGCCCCACTGTGATCAGTGATGTGGAGCTTCTTCTCATGTGTGCCTGTCTTCTCCGGGGAAATGTCTAAGCCTTTTGCCCATTTTTAAATTGACTTCCTTGTTTTTGTAATTGCTGAGTTGTAGGGGAATTTTTTAAGTTCTGGATATTAATCCCGTATCAGACATACAATTTGCAAATATTTTCTCCCATTCTGTGAGTTGTCTTTTCACACTTTTTTTGGTCTTTTCTTTTGAGATAGGGTCTCACTCTCACCCATGTTGGAGTGCGGTGGTGTTATCTCGGCTCACTACAGCCTCGACCTCTTGAGATCAAGTGGTCCTCCCACCTCAGCCTCCCAAGTAGCTGGGACTACAGGCACATGCCACCATGCCCAGCTAATTTTTAAATTTTCTGTAGAGATGGAGTTCTCCCTGTGTTGCCCGGGCTGGTCTCAAACTCCTGGGCACAAGTGATCCTCCCACCTTGGCATCCCAAAATGCTGGGATTTATAGGCATGAGCCACCACACCTGGCCTCTTTTCACTCTCTTCATAGTGTTCTTTGATGAAAGTTCTTAAACTGATCAATTTATCTTTTTATCTTTTTTTTTTTTTTTTTGGGGGGTCTCGCTCTGTCACCCAGGCTGGAGTGCAGGGGCGTGACCTCAGCTCACTGCAAGCTCCGCCTCCCAGGTTCATGCCATTCTCCTGCCTCAGCCTCCTGAGTAGCTGGTACTACAGGCGCTCACCACCACCCCTGGCTAACTTTTTGTATTTTTAGTAGAGACGTGGTTTCCCCGTGTTAGCCAGGATGGTCTCAATCTCCTGACCTCATGATTCACCTGCCTCAGCCTCCCTAAGTGCTGGGATTATACGCGTGAGCCACCACGCCCAGCCTATTTATCTATTTTCTTTTGTTGCCTGTGCTTTGGATGTTATATCCAAGAAAACACTGCTGAATCCCATGTTTTCAAGGTTTTCCCCTGTTTTCTTCTAAGAGTTTCATAATTTTAGCTCAAGTTTATGTTTTTGATCCATTTTGAGTTAAATTTGTATATGGTATATGGTAAGAATCCTACTTCATTCTTTTACATATACTCAGTTTTCTCAGCACTGTTTATTGAAAAGATTGTTTTTTCCCCTATTAAATGGTCTTGGCATATCTCTCTTTCCTTTCTTTCTTTTCTTTTCTCTGTCTCTGTTTCTCCAGACTCAGCCTGTTTATTGAAAAGATTGTTTTTTCCCCATTACATGGTCTTGGCACCTCTCTCTTTCCTTTCTTTTCTCTGTCTCTGTTTCCTTCCTTCCTTCTTTCCTTCTTCCTTCCTTCTCTCTCTTTCTCTCTTTCTTTCTTTCTTGTCTCACTTTGTCACCCGGGCTGGATCACAGTGGAGTGATCTTGGCTCACTGCAACCTCAGCCTTCCGGGTTCAAGTGATTCTCGTGGCTCAGCTTCTCGAGTAGCTAGGATTACAGGCATGCACCACCACGCCTGGATAATTTTTGTATTTTTGGTAAAGACAAGGTTTTGCCATGTTGGCCAGGCTGGTCAAACTCCTGACCACAAGTGATCCTCCTGCCTCAGCCTCCCAAAGTGTTGGGATTACTGGCGTGAGCCACTGTGCCTGGCATGTCTTCGCATCCTTTTCAAAACTCAACTGACTGCTGACAGGAGGGTTTGTTTCTGGGCCCTCTATTCCACTCCATTGATCTATGTGGTGTGATCTTGGCTCACTACAACCTCTGCCTCCTGGGTTCAAGTGATTCTCCTGACTCAGCCTCCCGAGCAGCTGGAATTACAACAGGTGCATGCCATCATGCCCAGCTATTTTGTATTTTCAGTAGAGACAGGGTTTCACCATGTTGGCCAGGCTGGTCTCGAACTCCTGACCTCAAGAGAT
>NW_012117043.1:39542-40829 GCF_000951035.1 Colobus angolensis palliatus | reverse complement strand
AGAGATTCTTGTGCCTCAGCCTCCCGGGTAGCAGGGTAGCGGGAACTACAGGCATGTGCTACAGCGTCCAGCTATTTTGTATTTTCAGTAGAGACAGGGTTTCACCATGTTGGCCAGGCTGGTCTCGAACTCCTGACCTCAAGAGATCCATCCACATCAGCCTCTCAAAGTGCTAGGATTACAGGCGTGAGCCACTGCACCCGGCCTGGTTTTTTTTCTGAGACGGAGTCTCACTCTGTCGCCCAGGCCAGAGTGCAGTGGCACCATGTCGGCTCACTGCAAGCTCTGCCTCCTGGGTTCACACCATTCTCCTGTCTCAGCCTCCCAAGTAGCTGGGACTACAGGCACCCGCCACCACGCCTGGCTAAGTTTTTTGTATTTTTAGTAGAGATGGGGTTTCACCGTATTAACCAGGATGGTCTCGATCTCCTGACCTTGTGATCTGCCCACCTCAGCCTCCCAAAGTGCTGGGATTACAGGTGTGAGTCCCCGAGCCTGACCTTTTTACCTATTTTTAGTACAGACAGGGTTTCACTGTGTTAGCCATGGTGCGGCTTGTGCATTCATAGGTTGGGATGATACCTACCCCTTCCAGTGCCATTTTAAAGATTTCACATAATACCTTACACAAATACATATAATACAAATAGTTTCCCACTCAGGACAGTGCCCAGTAGAGCTGGTGGGTCAGTAACTGTGGTTCCCCCACCTTGCCCTCTCCCTACCAAGCTCCCTTTCCACCTGCCCTGTAATTCACTTCCGTGTTCTCTTTCATGTGTAACATGCCTGTCTCTTCCAATAGAATCAGCTTCTCAACAGCAGCGCTATTGACAGTTTGGGCAGAATCATTCTACATTGTGGGGACTGTCCTGTGCATGGTAGAATGGTTACAGCATCCTAGTCTCCATCCCACTCAATGTCAGTAGCACCCTCCAAGCTGTGACAGTCAAAAGTAACTCTCGACATTGTCAAATGTCCTCCGAAGGACAAAATCACCTCTAATTGAGAACCGCTGCATTAGAATAACGGCTACCAAAGTTTCTGAAGCAAAACCTACAACAAGAAACATTTTGTATATGTATCTACACACACAGTATGTGAAAAAAACTTCATTAAATCATTCTTCCCCTTACATGTCCCACTCTGATACGTTCTGTTTTTTTTAAAAAACAATGAGTAGGCCAGGCGTGGTGGCTCACGTCTGTAATCCCAGCAGTTTGGGAGGTGGAGGGAGGTGGATCACGAGGTCAGGAGATTGAGACCATCTGGCTAACATGGTGAAACCCT
>NW_012117043.1:27019-39093 GCF_000951035.1 Colobus angolensis palliatus | reverse complement strand
GGAGGCTGAGGCAGGAGAATGGCGTGAACCCGGGAGGCGGAGGTTGCAGTGAGCTGAGATTGCGCCATTGCACTACAGCCTGAGGGACAAAGTGAGGCTCTGTCTCAAAAAAAAAAAAAGAAAAGAAAAAAAAAAGGAAGCACACTGAGAATGTGTGTTTAGAGGTGGTGTACATTTTCAGCATTATAAATGAATTGAGATGAGTAGCAATCGTTTTTTTGGTCCATAGATTTTTGGTATCTTAACTAGTTTTGGATCTCTTCTACTAAAGAGATTGCCTGT
Source organism: Colobus angolensis palliatus (assembly GCF_000951035.1). Classification (NCBI taxonomy): domain Eukaryota; kingdom Metazoa; phylum Chordata; class Mammalia; order Primates; family Cercopithecidae; genus Colobus; species Colobus angolensis. Next base: position 38,811 of record NW_012117043.1, on the reverse strand, counting down.
GGAACCTTGTTAGGAATGTAAGTACTGAAGGCAAACTGCCTGGGTTTGAATTTTGTTCTGTCCCTTGCACCTTGCCTGGGTTCAAATCCTAGCTCTGCTTAGTAAGTTCTTTTAAGGGGGTGATCTTCGAACAAATGTCTTAGCTCCTGTTTTCCCAAGTAAATGGACACAATAGTTGCTATCTTGTGAAGGATTCATGTAATTGACCAGCGTTTACCAAGTAGCATCAGTGTTCAGTTTTAGTCATTGGTGATTCTGTAGTTGGATTGTGAGGCGGTGCTGGGGTGGGGGGTGGTGTGTGTGTGCGCGCGCAGCACTTAATTGCATGCGGAAAGGGAAAGATACTTTTGATGAGGGAGAGGCAGCTTTTCTCTGTTTTTGTGTCAAGAGGAAAGAAGGCAGTTTGGAGAGGGAAAGGAATTCTGTCAATACTAAGCTCTCTTCCTCAAAATCAGAGGTACATAGAATGTGTAATAATTTACAGAATTTCTAGACTTCAACAATCTGATTTTTTAAAATTTATTTTTATTTTTTCAGGTTGAGACTGAGCTGAAGTTAATCTGTGGCGACATGCTGGACGTACTAGACAAACACCTCATTCCAGCAGCTAACACTGACAAGTCCAAGGTTTTCTATTATGAAATATAGGTTCTATACTAGAAAGGAAAATGTAAGATTACAAGTTGGCCTTTTTAGAATCATGACTTTCTTTTATGTAGGTTTCCAACTTTTATTTAAAAATAATTTTCATGTTAGAAGGATAGGTGATGTTAGAATAAAAAGATGGTCAGGCTATTATAAAAATGCATTAGCTTTTGTTTTACTTATTTATATTCTTTTGCTTTCATGAGACCTATCTCATTCTCCTCCCCAAACGGCCACACATTGCAGTGCTGGCTGAATGTTTCATGTAGAAAGTTTATTTTATGATTAATACACTTGTGCCATTTCTTGGAACCACCTGCTTGTTTAATTCTAGTCTATCAAGTGATAATTTTGTTGATATTTAGGGGCTCCTCAGTTAATTTCTGTGGGATTTTTGGTTATATTTATTAAGCAAAATAATAGGAAAATCTAAGAAAAAAAGAAACAAAGCCAATTATTCCTGAGATTGTTTAAAATTATTGAAGTACACTTGCTAATTGTTAGTGTAGAACCTACATTTCATAATAGAAAACCTTGGACTTGCCAGTGGTAGCTGCTGGAATGAGGTGTCTGTTCAGTACATCCAGAACGTCGCCTCAGATTAACTTTACCTCAGTCTCAACCTGAAAAAATAAAAATAAATTTCCCAAAGTGCTAAGATTTCAGGCATGAGACACCAGGCCCGACCCCCTCCATATGCTACCGACATTCTGTCCGGCTCTCCTCTTTTGAGCCCTGGCCAGAGTCATCCTTACCCAAGAGTCACAGGGAGAAGAGGGCCACCCACACGCCAAGAGACAGGCCTGGAACAGAGCCTTCCTGCACAGCCTCAGAGGGACCCATCCTGCTTTATCTTGGACTCATGGCCTCCAGGACTGTGAGACAGTAAGATTCTGTTGTTGAGGGTGCCCAGTCTGTGGTCCTGTAAAACAGCCCTAGGAAACTAACGCAGCCTGTTAGCCCACAGATGGTGCGGGGATGGAACGCGCAACGGAGCTCCAGGCTTACTGTCTACAGCTCTCAAAGTGCACTACGGGACCCTCGGGTGGGTGTAGATATGCAAGACAATTTTGGGTGGTGCAGGATGAATAATTTCAATTGACATAAAAATGTGTGTATCTTGCTGGGTAAATCAGGGGTCCTGACCTATTAGGAACCAGGCTACACAGCAGGAGGTGAGCAGCCAGCCAGCGAGCAAAACCTCATCTGTAGAAACAGCTGCTTCCCATCCCTCACATTACCCCATGAGCTCTGCCTCGTGTGAGATGAGCAGTGCCGTTATATTATCATAGGAGCATGAACCCTACTGTGAGCTGTGCAAGTCAGGGATCTAGACTGCGTGCTCCTTATGAGAACCTAATGCCTGATGATCTGTGACTGCCTCCCATCACCCCCAGATGGGACCATGGAGTTACAGGAAAACAAGCTCAGGGCTCCCCTTGATTCTATATTATGATGAGTTGTGTAATTATTTCATTATATGTTACAGTGAAATAATAATAGAAATGAAGCACACAATAAATGTAATGGGCTTGAATCACCTCCGCATTATCCCTTCCCCTTCTCCCAGGTCCGTGGAAGAGTTGTCTTCAAGATAACTGGTCTCTGGTGCCAAAAAGTTTGGGGACAAATGATTTAAATGCTTGTAAGAATAGTTAAGCAACTTAAGCTTCACATGCTACAAAAAATACAGGTTTAAATACTAACAAAAATGGGTGCAAATGAAAATACTCTGTGGTCCAGGGAATCTTAACCATTCTATCAGAAAGACTTGCTGCTTGGAGCTGCAGCTGTCCTCCCACATCCTGTCCACTGTAAAGCCCTGCAACACACACACACATGCCACCCCCCCAACACACATGCACACAGATGCACATACATAAATACATTCAAATGTACATACCTGCACACACACAGGCACACACACGCACACACACAGATGCACATACGTAAGTATATTCACATGTACATACCTGCACACACACACACGCACATACATACATACACATGCATATACCTGCATGCATGCGCATGCGCGCACGCGCGCGCGCGCACACACACACACACACACACACACACACACACATGCTGTGCTTCATGCCCTCATTAGGGTGGCCAGGGAGGGAATGCGTGTTTTTAGGAGAAATGAAGACAACTCAGGCCCCTCATTCTCCTGGTGTTTGCACAAGTGCCTTCTCTGCAGACCATGCTTCAGTGTCTTTCTTGGTTCTCCCTCTTACTGAAAGACAGAAGCAGAGGCCTGGCGCATACTCGGTTGCTTAGGGCTCAAGCCAAGTTCGCAAGCTTCCTGGGGAGCCTCGTGAGATGAAGGCACTGCACAGCCTCCCAAAAAGAGGCGTCGGCTTTACATGGATCCTTGAGCCCAGGAAGGCGATAGGTGAGACATCGCAGTTCATCAGAAGACACAAGCAAATTCCAGTGAGAAAGGGCAAGGGTCAAAGATTTTATTCTCCTGGAGAAGGAGTTCTCAGGCTATAAGCAGCAGGCAGAAGACTTTATTGCATGTGTGGTTAGGTGATGGTGACCTACAGTTTTCACTGGGAACTGAGATCAGGAGTGACCTGACCTCCTACTCATGCTTGTCTCTCTGTGTCTCTCTCTTTGCCTTTTGTGTCTCTCTCCCTATCTCTCTTGCTCCTTTTCCTCTCAACCTCCTCTGTCTCTCTCCCTATCTCTCTTCCTCTCTCTCTCTCACTCCCTTCTTCCCATCTCTATTTCTCTCTCCTTCTTTTCCACTTCTCTCTCCCTCCTCATCTCTCTGCCTGCCACTGTTCAGGCTCCTGGGGCCCCACGTGGATGGGCGGACACAGGACTCCTAGGCTACCTGTCACAGCGCAAGCACAGGGCTACAGGCCCTTGGTCCCCCACCTCCCAGCATCCTCAAAATGAGGGGTGTGGGGTGTGCCCGTGCTCTCCTGGGTGGGCGCCCCACACTCCAGGAAGCAGAAACTGCAAGTCACAGCTGGCTTGAGTGGCGCACCCCTGGGACTGCCAGCTTCCATTGTGCCATCTGCTGAGGCCAAAGCAGAGGACACCAGCACAGGCTGGTCTCTGCAGCAGGGTGGGAGTAGGGGTGGGCTTGGGGTTGGAGGTGGGGATGCCGCCAATGCAAACTGGCCCCTGGCTGGTTTCCTACCCTTCACCCTGCCATGCAAGGCCTGTCCCACCCCTACTCCTGTCTCCCACCACCTCCACCCCTAGGCTGCCCCAGACCCAGGCTCCAGAGGTCTCCCAGGATCCAGGAACTAAGGGCAACCACTGGGTTCCACAGTCTCTAGTCCATGAATCAGCCACTCTGTGTGCTGACAAACCTTGGCTCTCATGCACCACCCCAAGCCAGTCACACACCCCCATCCTCCACCAGCATTATTCCCGCCTCCTGATTTCAGCCCTCACAACCCTGCTTCCTAGTAACCGCAATTGCCCCCTCCCACCCTGGTCCGGGCAAGCCCAAAGGCCAGCACCCTCACCCCACTCTTCCTGGGGGCCACTCTATTATCTGCATGTCCAGATGTCTTCACCTGGCTTTACCAAGCTAGAACAAATAACAGGGATGAGCCTCTGGCCTCTGCCAGGAAGATTTGCCAAAATACTCTCTATTTAGAAGCAGAAAGAGTGATGGGGCCTAAGAAAGACCCCAGCATTGTCACCCAAGCAGCAAGAAGGGCAAGGAGCCCAGTTTCCTGCCCTTACCCTGGGAGGACGTGGCCAGGGCTCCACAGGGTCCTGGAGAGGGGTGGGCAAGAGAGCACATCCAACCTCCTCTTGAGGAAGCAGCCACCACCCCAGGAAGCAGCAGATGGGGGCGCACAGGCAGAGCCCCCTATGCTGTAGAGCAGGGCCAGCAGATCTGTACTCAGCCTCAGCCCTGGGGAGCTGCAAGACAGGCTGAGGCCCTGATAGGTTTGGATCTGTGTCCCCACCCAAAACTCATCCCTCCTGTGTCAAGGGAGGAATCTGGTGGGAGGGGATTGGATCTGGGGACAGTTTCCCCTGCGCTGCTCCCCTGAGAGAGAGGGATTTCTCAGAAGAGCTGATGGTTTCAAAGTGTGGCACTTCCTCGTTCTCCACTCACTCCCTCCTGCCGCCTTGTGAAGAAGGTGCCTGTTTCCCCTTCGCCTTCTGCCATGATTGTAAGTTCCCTGAAGTGCAAGTTAATTAAAACTCTTTCCTTTATAAATTACCCAGTCTCGAATATTTCTTTACAGCAGTGTGAAAACAAACTAATACCCCTTCCCTGAGGTGCCTTCTCCTTAGGTAACCAGTTGCCCCCATGCTCTTCTTCCCCCTGGTCTTTCTGTTCCCCTCATGAGGCCCAAGTGATCCACATGGCCAGCCCCAGCCCCATCCTACTGCAGGCCTGTGTGGCTGCTGGAGAGGCCACGCTCCTTTCCTCACCCTGAGGGGGCCTGATGTGCTCTTTGGATCCTGGAGGAAACTGACCCCCTATTCTCACACTGGTGCAACTTCTTCCAAGACCTCAAAGCTGGACAATGTGAGTCAGTCCTTTTTAATGTCTCCACTTGCTTGGGATGTCACTCGGACAGCCCTAGAGGGTGGTGCCAATGGATGAATGGATGGATGGATGGATGGATGGACAGTAGTCCAGGGGTGATGCCCCTGTCTGTACTGAACTGGGTCCTTCCTCCAATAAGAAGCCTTCCTGAGTGAGTTTATACAGTCATGCCTTGGTATCCATGGAGGATTAGTTCTAGGGTCCCGGGGATGCCAAAATCCATGGATGCTCAAGTCTCTGATATAACATGGCCTAGTATTTACATATAAGCTATGCACATCCTCCCATAGACATTAGACCATTACTAGATTATTTATGATATGTAATGCAATGCAGATGCTACATAAATGGTTGGGATACTGTATTCTTTAGGGAATGATGACAAGAACAAAGTGCACATGTTCAGTGGAGACATAACCATGCAATTTATTTTCTGAATATTTTCTATCTGCTGTCGCTGAATCCACAGATGCAGAGCTCCCGGATACGAGGGCCAAGTGTGCTTTGAGAGTAGGGTGGGAGAGTTTGTTAATGAGTACAGGGGAACAGGTGTCGATCAGGAGGGCCCTGCATTGGGGCATCTGGACGCCCTGTCTCAGGACTTGAGACTCCGTTTTGATGGCACAGGCAGACTCAGCCCAGGTCAAAGCCCCCCCCCTTGAAGGTTCATTTTATCCCAAGCTCTTTCTGGAGCCTGGAATTTGGCATCCCCTCTAGGCCCTGGGTGGAAGGACAGATGAAGCAGATTTTAGATAACATGTCTAGAATAGAGTGAGGCCCTATTGTGTGCCCAGTACTTTCCCCACAGGATCCTCTAGCTAGAATATCCAAGGGTCATGGAGAGAAATACCCAGTTAAAATATCAGAAATGAAAAAAGAGATACACTAAAAAGACAATAAAAAGATAATAGTATAAGCATTTGTATTCTGAAATTCAACAGCAGCAGTCAATTTCCTCCACCCCTATGTGTGTCCCAGAACACCCTGGGCGGGGAGGGCTGAGGTCAGGGAACACCCATGGATGCTCTGATACTGGTCCTGGGTCTCGGGGTTGACAGTGATGAGGAACTTGGGGGCACACATTAGTGGGGCAGCCAGGCCTGGACAGAGAAGCCACACATGTGTGCACAGACCTGTTTACCCACATACACATGTGCACGCATGTGCTCAAACACATTGCAGGCAGGCGTGTGGCCGCCTCAGGCAGTGGAGGACCCTGACTCTGGGCCCTGCTGACCCAGGCAAGGCCCCATTGTGATGCGTACCATGACCTCAGACTGTCACTGGTGCTTAGCACCAATCCGCTCTCAGGCCTGCCTCTGTGTTCTACGGCAGTTACACATGCACAGTGGTATCTGTGAACACTTTTGTGGACTCGAAGGTTTTCTACCTGAGAGGCATAACACAGGCCAGCTGATTCGTCAGAATCAGGTGAGTGTGACCTGCTCTTTTCCCTCCAGGCTCACTTGGGGACAGTGGCTATGGTGTGGGTGGTGTTGGCCTCTGGGCAGCTACCGAGGAGGGTCATCCCTGAGCACCCAACGGGCGCCCGTTCTACACTACTCGTGTAGACAATTGGCTCTTTCGTCCTCATGGTGGCTTCATAGAGTGAGTGCCGTTCCCTAGTGTACCCATTTGACAGGTGAGACGTCTGGGGTCAGAGAGGTGGTAACCGGCCTGGGAATCCAGACAGGACCCTGGGTTTTGCTCTCAGCCCTGCCGTGTGCTGTGCTGAAATTCAGGCCTGAATCCTGTGACCTCCCTGCCCTAGATCCCAAGTCTTCCCAGTTTTCCCATCCTGATGGGTCAGAGCCTGGTCCTGGCAGAGTCACTGGGATGGATCCACTGTGGGTGGGGGGGATAGGAGGGTCCTCAGAACACCTCTGTGCCCTAAGCTGGGTCCTGATGGTGGCTGTGGGCCCCACTGAACACACATGGTCCCTTGTCCGGGGGAACCTTCTGCCTTTGGGCAGCTGTGGAAAATGAAGGAGCCCTGGAGGGCTGGCTGGGGGGAGACCATCTTCCCTTCTCTTCAAAGGGGTCCAGGCACTGGGGTTCTCTCCAAGTATTTCTTGCTCTGTCTGGTCCTCTCGAGGCCTCGCCCTCCTTTTGCCCCGAGTGTTCCCAGGAGGGACGGTCCATCCAGGTGTTCTCCAGGACCGAGGACCCACGGTCCTTCCTCAGTGACCCAGGAAAATGAAGCTCCTCCTGTGGGGACAGCTCAGAATGGTGCAGTCCACAGTCCCTCCCCGAGTGAGGGTTTCCACGAGCACAGTAGATCATTTTCATCCCCAAACCGAACACCCTCCTGCTCAACTGGCATTATTCCTAAAGTGGCTTCACTGTTCAGACTGAAGGGCCACGGGAGCCAAAGTGATGAGCAGAGAAGAACAGAGCAGTCAGGAGAGATCTTGATCCCTGTAGGAAACTGGGCATCTCTGTGGTCCCTGAGCATCTCAGGAGGCGGACTGTACACAGACCTCTGGTCGCTGACCCCAATCTGCCTCCACATCCCTGGAATAGCCCATCATGGGCCCTTCACCCTTGGAAGGTGGACACCATTCAACCTGCTGGGGCAGGTGTGTCCCCATTTCATGGCATTTGAGGACGACGGGACTCTCTGTCCAGGTCCCACTGTCCTCAAGTCCTTGGGATGATGCCCACCCCTGCTTGGGGCCTGAGACTCCAGAGACTCATGCAGGTGTGGGCCACTGGGTCTGGCTCCTTTTTACCTGGGGGTGCTGGTGGAATGGGGATTACACCGCCATCCAGCATCTGGGAGCCCGGTGGGAACGATTCAGGTTTTCTCTGAAGCTCTCGGGTACAATGTAACTTTTAGATGATTTTTGGCTCAAAGGATGGAAATCGCAGAGGATGCAGACAGTTTGCAGGCACAGGAACGAGAGAATATCATTATAAAGTATGAGAAGGTACAGGTCAGTCTGCTCCTTGGAGGGAGGCCTCTTCCAGTGAGCCCTGGTCAAAGGGTCCTGGGCTCCCTAGGAGCACAGGGTGGGCACGGGTGACCACTACCCCCAGGCCCTTGCGCCCTTTGCCTTGGACCCCTCACCAAGGCTCCCTCTGGGTTACAGGGACACCGAGCTGGGCTGCCAGAGGACTCGGGACCTGAGCCTGTTGGAATCTACAACAACATTGATCGCTTTGGGATTCTGCAGTGAGTCCTCTGTGCTCCCCTCACCCCTAAATCACCTGTCTCAGCTCAGGGATGGGTTTGCTTTTAGAAAGGCCTTTCCGAGGCAGGACTGTCTCGCCGGGTCGGGCCAACCCCCTTTCCAGGGTCAGAACTTCTCCTTGGCTTCCCTGCAGGTCCAGCCCGAGGTTGCTGTTAGGCCAGAGGTGCGGGGCCCATCTAGGGAGTGGGTGGGAATGGAGACTGGGCTAGGTCAGGCCCCTGGACTCTCAGCAGTTCTGTCCACAAGTTAGCACAAGAGGAGCGGGGCAGCCTGAGGGTCTGGCCCTGTCTACTTGGAGACAACCCCAGTGAGATCCAAGTGTTGTGGCTACAGGGTGAGGGGACGCCTGGCCCAGCCTCAGGGCTGTTGTCCAGCAGGTCTCTGAGGGCCCACCTGCCCCTGTCCTCCCTCATTTCCCTAGAGTGACAGCCCTCACTGCCCCCATCGGGAAGATGGAAAGGCATGGAGACAGTGGGGGCTGTGGCCCTAGGGGAATGGGGGAGAAGACGGGCAGGGCCCCGTTCTGGGCATCTCATGTTAAGGCCAGGGAGGTAGCAGGGCTTGTGGCTAAAGACCCTGGGTCTGGTGCTGGGAAGGGATCTGGGGCCAGGTAAGAGGAGCCCAGCCAGGAGTCCATCCCTTAGGGATCATAGGATGGAGAGACAGAGGATCCCGGGGGAGGTAGGGAGGGAGCTGATGAGCCGTGCCACTTCTGAAATGCAGGGTGTGTGGGTCAGGTGTAGGGAGAGGCAGGTGGATGCTGGGAGGTCAGAACCTGCAAGGGCCTTGGGGTTGTCAAGTGGGATGGGCCCCTGGTGCACCAGGAGTACACTGGGCAGGTCTCAGGGCAGGCTGCCTTGACCCTGGTGGGGTGATGCAGTCACTCCCTGAGGGACTCCTGTGCAGCCCCCATCCCATCTCAGGCCTGATCTTTCTCAGCTCCAGCAGAAAGCACCACCTCAAGTCCAGGGCGGGCAGCCCCATTGTGCAGCCTGACTGCACCCCACGCCAGGGGCCCCAGTGACCCCGGCCAGACTGGCCCCGCACTCCTTCTCCCACGTCCTGCCCCTCCTAGGAGTCAGCCCCACAGGAAGGCCCTTGTCCTCCCTTCCCTGTGCCTTCTCCTGGGCTGAGCCCTGAGCTGGATGGGGACAGAGCCTGTCCTTTCTGGGGGTCATCTCTCAGTCTGGGGCAGCTCCAGGCCCTGTGCAGGTCCTCAGTTCTGCCTGGGTTGCCTTACAGTGAGACAAAGCTGCCTCCTGCCACTGCTTGGGAGGTGAAGGTAAGAGCCTCATGCACGGGGGCGCTGGTCCAGGGGGGTGGGGACTGGGCAGGTGGTCGGTGAGGCAGAGGAGACAGCTGGCCGGGGTGGTGGCGGGTGAGGGCAACACCATATCACTGGGAGGGGCAGCAGTCCCTGCTGGATCTGAACCCAAGTTGCTGTAACTTGGGCAGTTTGATAAAATTCCAAAGTGAGAACCACAGTTGTGGCTTGGGGGTGGCTGCCGCCTGTATCAGGACCCCACCTAGAGGCTGGGACCTGACCTAAGACTGGTGTGTCTGTGGCCTGAGGATGGCACGTCCCGGGGTCCCAAAGCGAGCCCACTGACGCTCATTTGCTCAAAGGCTCTCAGCCTTTAGGGTCTGCCCTTCCCTGGCTCCCTCCAGCTGGGTCCACTAGGGCTCCAGAGCCCAAGATCCAGCATCCATGGGCGGCTCTGGGAAGCCTGGCAGCTCCCTTAACGCCAACATTCCTCATTTGACAGCAAATGCGGCAGGAAATAACACGAAAGAGCAAGTGGATGGAAATGCTGGGACAATGGGAGACATACAAGAATAGCACAAAGGTAATGTGTGGAGGCAGAGGCCCCCGGAACCACTCTCTGCAGAGACAGCGGACAGACACCCATGGCTGTACCCTGGCACCGTCAGCCTCTCAGAGGGTGGGTGGCACACTGTACTCTCCCAGAGGACTGCAGGCCTGGTCGGTGGTTTGCCTGCCTATTCATGCGAGCATCACCTTGCTGGGAGGGAATCTGAATCTAGGGCTGGGACCACCTGAAGCTCAAGGCTAGGGATGCCCCGGTGACCCAAAGGAAGGAAAAGGTTCAGATAAGAGTCCTGACTCTGAGTGTCCATCCACTCTTTCAATCCTGGGAAGGGAGACCCTGTCCCAGCTTAATGTCACCTCTAACAAAGAATCACGGGGCCAAAACCAACCATTTCCACAATCCTCGGGCTCTGGTCCTCACTGGGGTCGCCGCGTGGCCTGTGACACCAGATTGTTTTCTGCCCACAGCTGATAGATCAAGTATATAAGGGCATTCCCATGAACATCCGGGGCCAAGTGTGGTCAGTCCTCCTGAATATACAGGAAGTCAAGTCGAAAAACCCCAGAACATACAAGGTACGCTCAGCCAGAGCACAACAAACAGGACAGGCCGTGTCAGGGGCCCAGGTCTCCAGCTGGAGGGAGCATCAAGCCCAGCCTGGGGGGTGGGTGGGATGGTCAGATGCACATCCGGGGCACGGATGGTGACACAGTCACCACAGATAAACTCGGCTCTGGTGACCCTCCCTGGCTTCAGTAACAAGCCAAAAAGCAGCTTTGTGCAGAAGGAAACCTTCCTGCTTTCCTTCCTTCCCGGAGTGCTGACTGTGGGCTGACTGCCATTTGGGGCAGGGAGTCTTCCATCTGTTCTGAGGCTGCTTCCTCCTCTTGGCCCTGCCCTACAGGTCATGAAGGAGAAGGGCAAGAGGTCATCTGAACACATCCACCAGATCGACCTGGACGTGAGCGGGACACTAAGGACTCACATCTTCTTCAGGGATCGATACGGAGCCAAGTAAGCCTACGGGAGCCACAGGGTCCCAGCAGACATGGAGTGAACGAAAGGGATGGGGGCTTCCCCGGAGCAGAAGCCAGGGTCACCCAGGAGGGACGACAGAGCTACCAAGAGCTCTCCTGGCCCAGGGAGCAGCCGGCACCATGAAACAAGCACCTCCCTGGTTCCAAGCCCTGGGCCAGACTGGAACACGTGGGGCCAGAACACAGGGGGATCCTGAGGAGATAGAAGGCAGCAAACAAAATCATGCACAAGGGTGAAAAGTGCTCTCCCTGACCCACGGGGACCCATGGTAGGACCCATGGGAGGGTGGCAGGACAGAGGGCCCTTGAGCCTCCCGAGGTAACACGGACATCACCAAATGCTGGGGCAATTAGGGGTCCTGGAAACTGTCATCCTGGTCTGCTGGGAACGTGTCATGGCACAGCCACTTTGGCAGCCAGTTGGGCAGTGGCTCACAAAGCTCAGTGGACTTCAACCACGTGTCCACAGAGTGTCTCAGATATTGAACCCACTGATTTGAAAACTGACATCCACATAAGATGTTACTGCTTAATTCATTGTCACTCA
>NW_012117043.1:19929-21614 GCF_000951035.1 Colobus angolensis palliatus | reverse complement strand
GGACCCCGGGCGAGAGCCAGAGCCAAGAATTCAGACAGATGTGGGAACGATCAGTCCTGGCATGGACTGGGCAACCCAGGAGGGCAGAGGGTGACCCATGTCCGGGTCCAATCACCCACTGTGGAGATGGGTCCCCATGTGAGGTGGCAAAGGGTGACATCCAAGTCCCCTCCCACCTGAGCTCTCACTGGGGGCTGTATCCCTGGCCCAACAGCCCTGGGACGAGGGTGTGTGGTAGGAATCCCCCAGCCAGTCCGAACCCTGGGGGCAGTCCCAGGAGCCACCTGCCATCCCCCAACAGCTTCCCCATGCCAGGTGGCGCACACCTCTCCCCTGGGATCAGCAGACTACAGGTGTGTCCTCAGTGTCAGACCACGGGGCCCCACAGAGACCCTGAGGACTCCAGAGACCCAGGCAGGTGGGGCCTGGCCGGGAAAGGCCTGTATGGGCTCACTGGAGACGCTGACCACGACTGTTTTCCTTTCAGCCAAACCCGAGCAAAGGTCCTCGGTACCTAGGCCTGTGCTAGCTTCAAGTGGCAGGACGACCCTCTGCAATGGGGACAGGAAGGCCCCTCCAGGCCCACCAGCCCGGTTCCAGCGGACCATTTGGTCAGCTTCCCCGCCATGGGCACCTCGTTCTTCCACACCCTGTCCTGGTGGGGCTGTCCGGGAAGACACCTACCCTGTGGGCACTCAGGGTGTGCCCAGCCCGGCCCCGGCTCAGGGAAGACCTCAGGGTTCCTGGAGATTCCTGGAGTGGAACTCGATGCCCCGGCTGCCAACGGACCTGGATGTAGGGGGCCCTTGGTTCCCCCATTATGATTTTGAACAGAGCTGCTGGGTCTGTGTCCCTTCTGAATGTGTCCTGGACAGCTTCGGGACTGTTGGACAGGGCCAGCTCTGGAAGCCCATGGGAACCCTCACACCAGACCCTGCCCAGGCCCATCAGGACTGAGGGAGGTTGGGAGACATCCCACTGCAACAGGGCACCCCATCTGCAGACAAGAGACTTGCACCTAATTTCTACAATGGCACCGTATCCCAGGAAGACCAGCTGGCCATGTTCTGGCAGGCGGAACACCCTGCAGAGGGGCTGAGATTGGCTTTCACTGCACTGAGCCACAATGTGGACATGGACTTCCAGCCCTGCACTGCACCCAGCACTGATTCCATAGGACACCCCCTTCGCAGCTAGGGACGAGCAGCAGTGCGCTCCCACCGCAGGGCCTTGCCCGTGCTCCTCTACTTGGAAAGTTCTCAGTTCCCTCCAGGCTTCTAGAAGCATCTGGGGCAGGGCTCATAGCTGGATAACTTCCCGAGACTTAACAACCCAAGCCAGCTTCACATCCTCATTTTATTTTTTGTTAAACTTATGAAAATTTATTAAGAAAGTGTGCAGCTCGAAAGACCTTCACAGATGGAATACACCAGCCCCCGGATCACAAAGTCAACCATGTCCAGCCCCTCCCAGCACCCCCAGTCCTGCCACCAGCGTTCTGAATTCCAACAACACCGTGCGCCTGCCTTTGTACTCTACCCTTATGGAAGGATAACCCCCTTCATGTTTTAAAATAAATGTTTTCTGTTCAAATTATTTTAGATATACAGAAGTATTGAAAAGGCACTACAGTGTCCTCCTATACCTTCCATCCAGCTGCCCCTAATTATGACATTTTGCAGTAC
>NW_012117043.1:13460-14729 GCF_000951035.1 Colobus angolensis palliatus | reverse complement strand
TTTTACTGTTTCCCAGTAAATAAAAATGAAAATAAATAAATGGGTGATAGGAATTAAGCAGAAAATGAGAAACAAAGTGATCATCACAAAATGTAAAATTGGGACCAAAATCCAACTAACTAAAGGTGTTAAAAATATAAAGAGTTTCCTACAGATTAATTTTACTCACTAAATGTATACCAACATTCACTATCAATATTAATATTCTTTTATATATTGATAATACCTGGACATTTTCTGGAACATACGACACAAAGCCACCGACTGAAGAACCACTATAAATCAGAGTAAATACAGATATACACCAAGGGATGTTAATAAAACTACAGAAAACTAAGGGAAAGAAATGAAAATTTTAAAAACAAAAGGCAAGTTATGAAACGAAAAACTAGATAACTAAATAAAGCCAGAAAACATTTTTTACAAGATTTCCATTAAAGGGAACACCAAACAATTTTCCCTGGGTAATAGGAAAATGATTCCAGAATTAAGCTCAGAACTGAAGAAAAACATGAAGAGCAATAAACATGGAGGCACACTGAATATATAATGAACATATAAAACAATAATGCCTTCACACTCATTTACAATGCAAATGACCATTTACATTAAATACTAAAACACTGATTGGTTTGTGAATGTACGTAGCTTTCTGATAAAACTATAACAAAATCTGGAAAAGCAACAGGTAAAAGAAGTCTATATGGTTTCATTCTACATTTCGTGTTAAGTGGTACACACAGGCCGGGTGAGGTGGCTCACACCTGTAATCCCAACACTTTGGATAGCCAAGGCGGGCAGATCACTTGAGATCAGGAGTTTCAGAGCAGCCTAGCCAATATAGCAAAACCATGTCTCCACTAAAAATACAAAAATTAGCTGAGTGTAGTTGTGTGTGCCTGTAGTCCCAGCCACGCAGGAGGCTGAGGCAGGAGGACTGCTTGAACCTGGGAGGTGGAGCTTGCAGTGAGCCAAGATACTGCCACTGCAGTCCAGCCTGGGCAACACAGCAAGACTCTGTCTCAAAAAGAAAAAAAACAAAAAAGGGATACACCCAGTAGACTCAATTTACTGATAAGAAAATTATAATCTGTACAGCAACCACTATATAAATATAAATACTTATCTATATAGGAAGAGATATGGCCAAAAAGGCAATTTAAGGCAATTCAATGTAATTAATTAAATTTAAATGCAATACTAACTGTTGCATTGTTAAACTGATTAAAATACAGCACTCAAAAATAATCACAAAAAAACAGAAGAGAA
>NW_012117043.1:4495-6940 GCF_000951035.1 Colobus angolensis palliatus | reverse complement strand
TCCCTATAATTTTGCCAAAAAACAAATTTATCAGCAATTTTCCCAGAAAAGTTTCAGTTTCTCATGAAGTTCTATATAGAATTCAAAGAAAAACGACACCAAATTTACACAAACTGTTTCATTTTAAGTGACAAACATAATCCTCAACAAGCACCTGACAAAACTACCATAATTCTTAAAGAAACAGAAAATGAAAGTAACTGACAAAAATAAAATACATGTCAGGAGATGCACAAGTGAATTTATAGTATCTTAAGAGTTTCAGAGGATTCAGAAAGAGGAAAAAAGTACATAGTAACATTAACTTTTTTTAAAGCTAATAGTGAAACAAACCAGAATAGGAAAGACAAATACAAAACATTTAATAAGATGGAAGGTTTACACCAGGTGCAGTGACTCATTCCTGTCATCCCAGAACTCTCAAAGCTGAGGCAGGAAGATCACTTGAGCCCGGGTCTACAAAGCTACAGTGAGCTAGGATCCTGCTACTTGCACTCCAGCCCGAACAACAGAATGAAAACCTGTCATTTAAAAACAAAACAAAACAAAACAAAAAACCCCAGAAGTTTGGAATAGTGAAGGCCTTTCTAACTGATAACTCAAAATACAGACACCATGAAAGATTAATAAATTGAACAAAATGAAGTAAAAAACCATGCATGGTAAAAAAAAAAAAAAAAGTTTTTTTCAAAAGCACAATATAAATAAAGACTAACCAGATGGGCAAAAATTAGTCCAACTCATAACAAAACAGCATAATAATATATGAGGGGCTCCTTATGAACGCTCCAATAAATCACACTAAAATATCAACAACTGTGGCTGGGCGTGGTGCTCACACCTGTAGTCCTACCACTTTGGGAGGCTGAAGTGGGTGGATCCCGTCTCTACTAAAAATAAAAAAATCAGCTGGGCATGGTGGCGTGCGCCTATAATCCCAGCTATTCGGGTGAGTGAGACAGGAGAGTCCCTTGAACGGGGGAGGCAGAGGCTGCAGTGAGCCAAGATCAAGCCACTGCACTCCAGCCTACGTGACAGAGGGAGACCCCGTCTCAAAGAAAGAAAAGAAAAAAGGAATATCAACAACCAAGTCAAAAAGCAGACCACAGAAAAGAACAAATTGCTCTTCAAACTATAAAAAAAGTCAACTTCACTAATACTAACAGAAATGCAAAACTACTGCTTGGATATACAAACTTTTACCTGTTGTTAGATTACCAAAGGTATGACGAACAGCTTTTTTATTCATATATCGGTAAAATTGGGAACATATATTCGTAAAACTACAGGGAGAATAATTTGGGACTATCTATCAAAATTAATTGCAACACTCCTTTGACCCAATGTTTCCACCTATGAAAATTAATAATCCTATAGATATACTTGTATACAAGCAAATGACACATATACAAGAGTTAGTCATCAAAGCAGAAGATCAGAAAGTGCATCAACAACTGATCAATTAGATAACATGGTTAAAAAGAAAAAAAAAGCTCTATACTGATAACAGGATAAATTGTTCATGCCGGGTGCGGTGGCTCAAGCCTATAATCTCAGCACTTTGGAAGGCCGAAGCAGTAGGATCATTTGAGGTCAGGAGTTCAACACCAGCCTGGCCAACATCGTGAAACCCCATCTCTACTAAAAATATAAAAATTGGCTGGGCGTTGTGGCGCATACCTGTAATCCCAGCAACTTGGGAGGCTGAGGCAGGAGAATCGCTTGAGCCCAGAAGGTGGAGGTTGCAGTGAGCTGAGACTGCACCACTGCATTCCAGCCTGGGCGAATGAGCGAAGCTTCAAATAAAAAAAGAAAATTGAAGAAAAAAGAAAACAAAAGTCTCAAAAAAAAAAAAAAGGAAAATAAAAAACAAGGTAAATTATTCAGTGAAATAAGATGCAGAAGAGTATATAATATTAACCCATTTGTATAAAGATGGAGGCAGTAAATAAGTATTTGTCTATTCACATTTGAATATGCAAAAGAAACCTAGAAAGACATGCAAGAAAGTAATAATTACATGGTAGCAGGAATGCTATTGATAAACTGAGCAGATGGGGAAGAGGAGTAACAGGAAGGATTTTGAATATATTTTTAAATTTTGTACAATCTGACTCTATAAAATAGTCTGAAGATTAAACCATAAAATATATATAGCTAGCCAAAATCATTGTATTTTTCCCTTTTATCTACTCACACCATTACTCTAGTCTATGCCAAAACTACTTTAGAGGCGGCTACCCAAACTGGAGAAGAGTATAGTAATAATAGCTAAACCTCTACTTTTTTTAGCTGCCTCATCACATATGCCAGGATCTAATAAATTCACATGTACACATTTCAGTATAGTACTGAGTTGTAGAAAAATACGATTTCTCTGACAAAGATAACTAAAAGTGGAGAAGAAAATCAGGAATACACAAGAGTCCATAGGAAAGCACACCA
>NW_012117043.1:3217-3710 GCF_000951035.1 Colobus angolensis palliatus | reverse complement strand
TCATAAATTACAGCCACTACTGTTAAAAATGAGTAGAAAACACTGTTTAATTTGATGAAATAAAATAAACTACCAGGCATTTGAAAATACTCCACCGCCCCAGTTTTCAATAAAAATTTTTTCAATAAATCTCTGCACTTACCCCCATTATCTGTTCTTTTTTAGGCTCCATCCTGATGGGGACACAGTTCATATCTCTAAAAACAAACAAACAAAAAAGAAAGAGGTAATGAAGAAAGATTTCAGATGATCAAAAACGTAGTATCTTCCCTACAACTTCAAACCTCCTGAAAACGGGAGAGCAGCATTTGTACTAGCTGCCCCCCAAGAATATTTCAGAACTTTCTTCACAAACAGTTGTTCCCAACGACATGTGATCTTCTTCAGAGGACAAGCTATTTTTTTTTTGAGACAGAGTCTCGCTCTGCTGCCCAGGCTGGAGTGCTGTGGCCGGATCTCAGCTCACTGCAAGCTCCGCCTCCCGGGTTCACGC
>NW_012117043.1:0-723 GCF_000951035.1 Colobus angolensis palliatus | reverse complement strand
ACCCAGTTCCAGGTATTCCTTTATAGCAACACAAAACAGACTAATACCGCTATATTTCTTGCCTTTCAGTATTTCACTCTCCTGATTTTCCTACTACCTCTTTGGCAGCACCTTTCTGATCACCCTATCAAACCTTTAAATGGTGAAGTTCCTCAGGTCTCTGGCCTAAGATGTCATCTTATTTCATGTGAAATACTAGGCAATCTTATTCATTGTCCAAATTTCCATTACCAACTAAATTATAAAAATGTAACAGAGAATCCCAAATTTTATCTATTTGTATCTGTCCTCAGGTTCAGGTATAAAATTCTATATGCAACATAAACACTTTATTTTATTTTATTTTATTTTATTTTATTTTATTTTATTTTATTTTATTTTGAGACGGAGTCTCGCTCTGTTGCCCAGGCTGGAGTGCAGTGGCTCGATCTCGGCTCACTGCAACCTCCACCTCCAGGGTTCAAGCAATTCTCCTGCCTCAGCCTCCCAAGGAGCTGGGATTACAGATGTGTGCCACCACTTCCATCTAACTTTTTCTATTTTTAGTAGAGATGGGGTTTTGTCATGTTGCCCAGGTTGGTCTCAAACTCCTGGCCTCAAGTGATCCACCGACCTCAGCCTCTGAAACTGCTAGGATTAGAAGTGTGAGCCACTGCACTCAGCCTACAGAGACACTTGAAACGCTCCACAATTTATGACAAAACCTGCTCTTCCTGCTCTTTC
>NW_012117042.1:8903-9513 GCF_000951035.1 Colobus angolensis palliatus | reverse complement strand
CGTGATCTGCCCTCCTTGGCCTCCCAAAGTGTTGGGACTACAGACATGAGCCACTGCGCCCAGCTGGGGAAATTTCTAAATAATTATAAGATTGAGTGCTCTATTTATTATTAATACTGAATTATATTCAATAATGGTAATAAAATTCAGAGTGCCATTCTTATTTTGTAAGAATTAACAGCCTAGAGAAGAATTAAAAAAGTTTGTACATTCTTCTTTGTCTCACATGTAATAAATGTATGGAAAAAGCTGTATCGGAAAGCTGTAATGAATGAGCTACTCAGGCCTGGGCAACCTGTTTAATCCACTCTCCTACCACAGCAGTAGACTCAGGTGTTGGTACATGGCCAATGTCATTGAAACATAAGAGGCAGTAGTATGTGGATGAACCAGCTATAGAATGAAAGAGTGAGGGTGGGGCACAGAGTTGGGAAGCCCTGATTTGTTGAGTTTGCTGGTTTCCCAAGGAGAAAATACTTCCACTAGGGTAATTTCAAGCTACCAAATTGACATCACTGAAAATGAAGTTTTCTTTATGGTCTTCCAAATCTGTTGGTCAGTATCATGCCCTGAGGAATAAAATGTGCTTTTCTCTTAGGCTATTATATTA
>NW_012117042.1:0-3178 GCF_000951035.1 Colobus angolensis palliatus | reverse complement strand
CCTTTGGAGTTACCTTACTAATTGTGTCTAACCATATTACGTGATTCTTTTCTTCTATTTTAAAGTTTGTGATTAACAGTGACCTAGCTTAGGAAGATGTAAGTTAGGCATTATAATAATAATATAATGTCGTTTGAAATTTGTAAAACAATTTTAAATCAAGTGTTTAAAACTTCTGAAATGACATGGTATTTATTACTATTTCCTTTTCAGGTATATTGCTAAGAATGGTTTCCGTTGTAATTGACAGAAACCTAAACACAAAATGGGCAAAACAATAAAGGAGCTATTGGACAACTGAAAATGATCTGGCTTTAGGCAGTTCGATTGGGATGCTACATCTCTCACTCTGGAATTCTCTGGTTCCATCCTCTTCCATGTTTTGGTTTCTCATGAAGGTGACTTTTCCATGTGGCAGCAAAAGGTTGCAGCAGTCACGGTCTCATATCTGCTAACCAAACTATCTGCTCATCCGACCACTTGCTTGACCTGACCAAGGGGCTTTTCTTTCCCCGACTATTGCACTGAAGTCCTACGCCTCTATCTGACCAGACCAACTTAGTTCAAGTGGGCAGTCCCGAAAGAGTTATCAAAATGCCAAGCACTGAACAGTTTAGGCCTGGTTTAAGCATTTGTCACTGAGCCAGTCATTGTGAATATGGAATTGGTTTGAGCTGAGTGGATGAGGCCAGTTGCCCCTGGAGATGCAGCAGGGGAAGGTGATCCCATCCTAATCGCATGGCTGGAATCTGTGGGAAAGGGGTAACAGTATGCTGAGATGGCTACTTCCATAAAGTATACTATGACAGGTGAGCAGGCAACCAAAAGTGTGGACTCCTGAGAATATGATTTGGATTTCAGCTTCCTACCCTATTTCTTTGACTCATAAAGTGAGAATAGTACTAATACCTTTCTCTCAAAAAGGAAATGATGAATGTCTGCCATGTAATTTGGTAAATTACTATGCTAGGAGGCTAAAAAATAATTTTATTAATTTACTATGGTTGATGTTGTGTCTATTATTAGTTAAATTATTTTTTTAAACTTAAAGATAGGCCGGGCATGGTGGCTTACGCCTGTAATCCCTGCACTTTGGGAGGCCGAGGTGGGTGGATCATCTGAGGTTGGGAGTTCAAGACCAGCCTGGCCAACATGGTGAAATCCCGTCTTTACTAAAAATAGAAAATTAGCTGGGCAGAGTGACGGGCACCTGTAATCCCAGCTACTTGGGAGGCTACAGGTGATTCAGGAGAATCACTTGAAACCAGGAGGCGGAGGTTGCAGTGAGCTGAGACCACAGCATTGCACTCCAGCCTGTGCGACAAGAGTGAAACTCCTTCTAAAAAAAAAAAACTTAAACATACAGAAATAAGTCAGACATTTAATAAGAACTCTTATTTCTTATAAGTAAATCAAATGCTTGTGTAGACCTTCAATTTTACCAGAATTTTCCAGTGTGTTTTGTAACATGGTATAGAAATCTAAAATGGCTATTACTAAGATATAGATGATCCTGTCATCAAAATATTTGGGAACTGTCAAATTAGACCAGAGTAAATTAGTGTCCTTGCAATAAGACTTCTCAGAATCTTTAACATGCTAATATTAAAAGTGAATCTTTAAGAGAGAGTCATATTATTGCTGAATTTGTCATATAAATTTCATCATAAAATCATTTAGTGGGGATAAAACATTAGAAAAGTGGTTCTTAACTGAAGGCAGGTTTTCCCCCAGCAGACACTTGGCAATGTCTGAATGTCTTTTTTTCTTGCCACAAATAGGTAGGTGTTGTTGACCTCTAGTAGCAGGATACTAAACATCTTGCACTACACAGGACAGGCCCCAGACAAACGAGAATTATCCAGCCAAAAATATCAAGAGTGCCACAGTTGAGACAACCTGTTTGAATTAATATGATATGAAATTAACTCTGTGAAGCACCGATTTAGACAGTTGATGCCAAATTTCCTAGCTCCAAAGAATGGTGTAATCATCTGCTTTTCCAATGGCTCACCATTAACTTGGCC
This sequence comes from Colobus angolensis palliatus, assembly GCF_000951035.1. NCBI lineage: Eukaryota > Metazoa > Chordata > Mammalia > Primates > Cercopithecidae > Colobus > Colobus angolensis. The sequence goes on along the minus strand of NW_012117042.1, from coordinate 1,151 downwards.
TTTATTCAACATGAGGATAGACACCTTAGTATTTGAAGTGTACCAAAGCAAAGCAAGGCTAAATCCTAAAATATGTCAAAAATATGCTTAACAGGGTTACTATAATAAAGTATATTTATTAAAAAGGATTAAAACCTTTATTATTATGCTAAAACCTTCATTCATCTATTATTGTATATTTTATATGAAATCAGTCAAATTAACCTTCTCAAATAGCAGCAACCGCATACTAATACCTTACATTTTGAAAACCACTGGATCCTTTCCACACAACTTTCATACCTCCATTCTGATTTCCTATATCTCCTTCACATCCTTGAGGCATAGACTGACTAGATAAAATTACATAGGCTTTGAAAGAGGAATATTTTAATGTTTAGTACAATTTGATTCTATTCTGACAACTTCATAGAATAATTCAAATAGAAAGTTTCCATTAGTCTTGTAAATGTCTATTCAATAAAGTCAATTGCTCTATGTAAGACTTTAGCCTGTATTTAATAAATATTATTTAAAACATATAATATTATATAAGAGTAAATACTTGATGTTAAAATGCAATTTTCTAGGATTTAATCTATTAGATTAAAATAATAAAAAAATTGAGACCCCAAAAGTTGACTACATTTTACTTTTAAGAGGAATTTAATCAGAATTCAAACTTGCTAATAGCTTTATGTGAGTGGATGTCTTTAAGATGTACTGATATCATAAGATTACAATGAGATTGTGATTATTTGGCCATTCTCTGCCTTGCTTGTCTGGGAAATTCCAGTTTTAACATAGACATAAACCTAAAGCTTTAAAGACAAACAAGCAAACCCCACCACCACAAATAATCAGAACAAAACCCTGTGGCATCTCTTAGATATTATCCTCATCCTTCCAAAGTCAAATCACACAGAGAAACGGAGGTAACAGAAATATTGTTACACATGAGACAGCCGAAACCCAGAGGACTTGACAGACTTAAATGTCAGAGTCAGGCGTGAAACAGCTCTGCTGATTCTTAGTCACAACTCTTTCCACAAATGTATTGTTTTAATTACGAAATTCCTAGAGCGCAATACTGATCTAGCTGGTGAAATCTTAAAGGAAGCTGTTAATCTTTGCCTCCCCACGTAACAAAGTAGAAGGGTAAATACATGTCC
>NW_012117041.1:6965-7972 GCF_000951035.1 Colobus angolensis palliatus | reverse complement strand
AACACACAGCAGGTCTATGCTCTGAAGTGTTAATAGGTCTATAGTGTTCTCAGTAGAACTAGTCTGAACCTTCGGGGGGTCTATGCTCTGAGGAGAGATGGACATAGACTCCAAGAAAGTGATGATTCTGGAAAAGGAACATGTCAAAGTTTGTTGATCAAACCCGAACACAAGGTTTGTCAGAATCTACCACAGCATTCCCTATTAGCACCTCCCCCTGGGGACCGGATGACACCACGTCTCACTCTCCCCAGATCCCAGCTTGGGGAGATGTCACGGACGTGATGGAGCCTGCAGTGTGGGCTGCTGGGCAGACCTGACTTCAGGGATCCTTCCCACACAGCCTCCCACTTCAGCCTGCATTTACAAACGAGCCCACCATTCCCCTGCACAAGAGCAATCTGCTGCCATGCTTCCATCTCCCCAGCATCTGCCAGTGCCGGGCCACACGGTGATTTATTTCCTTGCCTGGTTACTCTAGGTGTCACATGTCAAATTGACCACAAATCTAGGACAATCCTGCTCCAACCTGCCTTGGTGTCTGGGATTTCTATTATCATTTGGCTCAGGTGCAGAGCTGCCTGGAAGCTTGGGGGGCCTGACATGGCAGGGGACTGGGGGCTGTCAGAAGGGGACGGGGAACCAGTATTCCCCTCAATATCCAATGTGTGCCAGGCCCAGAGAGGGGCCCTGAGTGGATCAATCTGCCAAGCTGGGCATGGGATCCCCTCCGGCTCTGTTTCCCAGGGCAGGAGGCTGAGGCTTAGCTGGGTAACGTTCCCTGGCTAAGGCCACAGGCAGGAAGTAACAAGGCCAGGACTGGAATCCAGGTCTCTGACTCTGTCCTGTGGTCATGGTTTTACAAACACCAGAAACCGCAGAGCTGGTCCAGAAAGCTCTGCCTTCAGGAGGGCAACTCAGCTCTCAAAAGCATCAGGATGTGAGGACGTCTGCCTGGAGTCACCGTGAGCTGAGCCCTGGAGAAAGTTGTGATGGAGAAACCACCA
>NW_012117041.1:0-825 GCF_000951035.1 Colobus angolensis palliatus | reverse complement strand
TTTGTATTTTTAGTAGAGACGGGGTTTCACTGTGTTAGCCAGGATGGTCTTGATCTCCTGACCTCATGATCCACCTGCCTCAGCCTCCCAAAGTGTTGGAATTACAGGCATGAGCCACTGTGCCCGGCCAAACTGCTCATTTTCTAACTACAAGTAAATAGCCCTGGGGCCTGTGGCTCCCACATGAGAGTGCAGATCCACACGGATCTGAGTTCAGACTCCAGCTCTACCTTCCCCGAGCTCAGACAAACAGCTCGGCCTCTTCAGATCTCAACCTCTACGACCACTCAATGGAGAGTACAGTGGCGTGCAAGCTCGCATGGCTGCGGGGAGGATAACACAAGTCAAGAAGTTTAAGGCGTCCACCTCACAAAGGGTCCGTCTACACCGCTGTGGGCTGACTTAACTTGTTCCACCTGAGACTAGCGGACACAGCTGGCCCATACCCCAGCAGAAACCTGGCTGCCCTTTAACTGGTCCCCCCGTTACGAGGACAGAACTTGAAGGTTCTGCTGCAAGTCCCGAAAGTGCAGAGGGAGGGCCCAGGCGCGGTGGCTCACACCTATAATTCCAGCACTTTGGGAGGCCGAGGCGGGCAGATCACAAGATCAGGAGATCCGAGACCATCCTGGCTAACAGGATGAAACCCCGTCTCTACTGAAAATACAAAAAATTAGCCGAGCATGGTGGCAGGCGCCTGTAATCCCAGCTACTCAGGAGGCTGAGGCAGGAGTATCGCTGGAACTCAGGAGGCGGAGGTTGCAGTGAGCCAAGATCGCGCCACTGCACTCCAGCCTGGGCGACAGAGCGAGACTCTATCTCAAA
>NW_012117040.1:9650-10163 GCF_000951035.1 Colobus angolensis palliatus | reverse complement strand
TTTTTGAGACAGTTTCCCTCTGTTGCCCAGGCTGGAGTACAGTGGCATGATCTCAGCTCACTGCAACCTCTGCCTCCCAGGTTCAAGTGATTGTCCTGCCTCAGCCTCCCGACCAGCCTACCAAGTGTGGGCATGGTAATTTTTGTATTTTTAGTAGAGATGGGGTTTTGCCATGTTGGTCAGGCTGGTCTTGAACTCCTGACCTCAAGTGATCTGCCCGCCTCAGTCTCCCAAAGTGCTGGGATTCCAGGTGTGAGCTACTGCACCCGGCCTAAAAATTCTTGTAATCGGACAGATTTCATACTTCCCGATTACTCTTACTACCAAGTTAAAATGAGCAGATTATTATTATTATTATTATTTTGAGGCTGGAGTGCAATGGGGCAATATCGGCTCACCGCAACTTCTGCTTCCTGGGTTCAAGTGATTCTCTGCCTCAGCCTCCCGAGTAGCTGGGATTACAGGCATGCGCCACCATGCCCAGCTAATTCTGTATTTTTAGTACAGACAGGG
>NW_012117040.1:0-2805 GCF_000951035.1 Colobus angolensis palliatus | reverse complement strand
CCAGCACTTTGGGAGGCCGAGGCGGTGGATCACTTGAGGTCAGGAGTTCGAGACCAGCCTGGCCAACATGGTGAAACCCCGTCTCTACTAATATACAAAAGTTAGCCTGTCGTTGCGGCGTATGCCTGTAATCCCAGCTACTTGGGAGGCTGAGGCATGAGAATCGCTTGAACCTGGGAGGCGGATGTTGCAGTGAGCCGAGATCGCACCACTGCACTCCAGCCTGGGTGACAGAGCAAGACTACCATCTCAAAACAAAAAAAAGAAAAAGAAAAAGAAAAAGAAAAAATCTGGCTGTTTAAATAAAAATCTGCCTCAAAAATTTTTTCTTAAAAAATTTTCTGTAAAAGGCCATAAAATGTGAGCTAATTTTCTGTATTTTCTGTATTTGAGTTCCTTTACATGTTTTTATTCCTAAATATATTATGAATAATGTAAAAAGTCATCAAGTGTCACCACCCACATTGCAGATAGTTTATCTCATGCAAGTCTTAAATCTGGTTACGTGGCACTACCTCTAGAAACCACGCAGCACTTCCCTTTTATGGAAAAAACAAAGCATCTAATTTTCAAAAATTTTGCTAGAGCGTTTCAACAGCCTCTTTCTTAAACAATTAGAATTTGCTTCTGACCAGCTACATTGTTGATGAAAACTCTCTCAAGTCTAATGAATCCATCTGGCATGGGTTTTCATTTTCAGATATCTTGTAAAAGATCACACTAAACAGCCACTTAATTCTTAGGTACTTATAATCTGTTTATCCATACAAATACTAAAAATAGTAATTGGAGTAAAAATAAAATCAACACCAGTAAGGCACAAGTTACTACATGAAAGTGAATTGCACTGCCACAAAAATCACTCTTAAATTCTGAGCTAGATTCATTTTAATTATAAATTTCAGAGATGGACTGTAAAAGATCTAGTCTGAGCAGAAGCATCTGACAATCTGCTCTCCCATTCCCAGGCAAAATCCAATTCATACTTCTCAGCACAAAAGCCAAAAACAATCTTTTTTTTTTTTTTTTTTTTTTTTCCTTTTTGTGGAGAACGGGGTCTCGCTGTATTACCCAGGCAGGTCTTGAACTCCTGAGCTCAAGCTATCCTCCCGCCTCTGTCTCCCTGAGAGCTGGGATTACAGGCGTGAGCCACCGCGCCCGGCCAATGACACTATTTTAATGCCATGCAATATTTGATATAGAAAGTTCACAACTGGCCAGGCACGGTGGCTCACGCCTGTAATCCCAGCACTTTGGGAGGTCAAGGCAGTTGCATCATGAGGTTAGGAGATAGAGACCACAGTGAAATCCCGTCTCTACTAAAAAAATACAAAAAAATTAGCCGGGCGTGGCGGCGGACACCTGTATAGTCCCAGCTACTGGGGAGGCCGAGGCAGGAGAATGGCATGAACCCAGGAGGCGGAGGTTGCAGTGAGCCCAGATTGCACCACTGCACTCTGGCAATAGAGCAAGACTCCGTCTCAAAAAAAATAAATGACTAAAAATAAATAAATAAATAAATAAAGTTTACAAAAACTAAAGAATGTGGATAATTTCCTGGATTTTGTTTTAATTGAATTCCTTTGTATTTTAAGGACCAAAATCAGCCCTGGTTTCATTTCAACTGAAAGTATTCTTCACAGATGAAACATGACCCAATTAGACTCTTGCTTGATGAATCTCCAGTGCCTGGCACTTAACAGGCCCTGTTTGTGTTTAATTTATATGGAAGTTCTAACATCCAGAATGGTTAAAGTAGGCAGAGCAATTCTATTGCAAAATCTTCCAGGTTCCCTGATAACATACTAGAGAGTTCTGAAGAACAGTTCAAAGGGTATATTGACTTTTTTTGTGGTGGTTGTTGAGACAGAGACTCATTCTCTCGCCCAGGCTGGAGTGCAGTGGCTCACTGTAACCTCCATCTCCCCGGTTCAAGCAATTCTCCTGCCTTGGCCTCCCGAGCAGCTGGGATAACAGGCATGCACCACTACACCTGGCTAATTTTTGTATTTTTGTAGAGACGAGGTTTAACCATGTTAGCCAGGCTGGTCTCAAACCCTGATCTCAAGTAATGCGCCCGCCTCGGCCTCCCAAAGTGCTGGGATTACAGGCGTAAGCCACCGCACCCGGCCGGTATACTGACTTTTAGTAGTTCCGTAAAATCAAAATACACATGATCCGCACTAATAGAATCCTGGAACCTCTAGGTAACCGGCCTGTAGTGAATACACTGGCTCCTCCAGAGGGCTATGGTGCTGGTAACTCTGACCTTCATTATAGCAAGAGACTGGCCCCTGGTGGTAGTGAAGCAGATAGAATCAGTATTCTGCCAACCAGGCACACTGCAGTCTACCAGGCCTAACCCTGCCCCCTTACCACGCACTCCCCGCTACTGGGGGAGAACATTCATTTTTATTTCAATCATGGGAAGTATCTTCTAAAACACACAGGCCTTTTTTTTTTAAACTTTAAGCCAGCTTTTCTGAAATGCACTTATTCCTTCTGACACAAAAAATTATTTAACACTTTCCCAAATCCTACAGAATCAGCATAGTGCTAGACACATTATAAGGCCCTCAATAAATACATAAATTAAAATTTAAAACATAAAAATAATCTAGGAAGATAGCAAGTCTTTAGCACACTGATTCAAATTTCCCTGTTAGAAAATGAATACTTTCTAACTGGATAAACTTGAGCCAAACTGTACATAAGTGCATGTTCGTTCATGATCTTTAAATTAAAAAATCTGAGCTGGGTGCGGGAGTTCACGCCTGTAATCCCAGCTACTTGGTAGGCTGAGGC
>NW_012117039.1:2869-4231 GCF_000951035.1 Colobus angolensis palliatus | reverse complement strand
CCTGTGTCCTGAATGGTATTACCTAGGTTTTCTTCTAGGGTTTTTATGGTATTAGGTCTAACATTTAAGTCTCTAATCCATCTTGAATTAATTTTTGTATGAGGCATAAGGAAAGGATCCAGTTTCAGCTTTCTACATATGGCTAGCCAGTTTTCCCAGCACCATTTATTAAATAGGGAATCCTTTCCCCATTTCTTGTTATTGTCAGGTTTGTCAAAGATCAGATGGTTGTAGATGTGTGGTGTTATTTCTGAGGGCTTTGTTGTGTTCCATTGGTCTATATCTCTGTTTTGATACCAGTACCATGCTGTTTTGGTTACTGTAGCCTTGTATTATAGTTTGAAGTCAGGTAGCGTGGTGCCTCCAGCTTTGTTCTTTAGGCTTAGGATTGTCTTGGCAATGAGGGTTCTTTTTTGGTTCCATATGAACTTTAAAGTAGTTTTTTCCAATTCTGTGAAGAAAGTCATTGGTGGCTTAATGGGGATGGCGTTGAATCTATAAATTACCTTGGGCAGTATGGCCATTTTCACAATATTGATTCTATAAATTGTATCCATGAGCATGGAATGTTCTTCCATTTGTTTGTGTCTTCTTTTATTTCATTGAGCAGAGGTTTGTAGTTCTCCTTGAAGAGGTCCTTCACATCCCTTGTAAGTTGGATTCCTAGGTATTTTATTCTCTTTGAAGCAATTGTGTATGGGAGTTCACTCATGATTTGGCTCTCTGTTTGTCTGCTATTGGTGTATAAGAATGCTAGTGACTTTTGCACATTGATTTTGTATCCTGAGACTGCTGAAGTTGCTTATCAGCTTGAGGATATTTTGGGCTGAGACGATGGAGTTTTCTAAATATACAATCATGTCATCTGCAAACAGGAACAATTTGACTTTCTCTTTTCCTAATTGAATACCTTTTATTTCTTTCTCTTGTCTGATTGCCCTGGCCAGAACTTCCAATACTATGTTGAATAGGAGTGGTGAGAGAGGGCATCCCTGTCTTGTGCCAGTTTTCGAGGGGAATGCTTCCAGTTTTTTCCTATTGAGTATGATATTGGCTGTGGGTTTGTCATAAATAGCTCTTATTATTTTGAGATATGTTCCATCAATACCAAATTTATTGTGAGTTTTTATCATGAAGGGCTGTTGAATTTTGTCAAAGACCTTTTCTGCATCTATTGAGATAATCATGTGTTTTTTGTCTTTGGTTCTGTTTATATGCTGGATTACGTTTATTGATTTGCGTATGTTGAACCAGCCTTGCATCCCAGGGTTTGAAGCCCACTTGATCATAGTGTATAAGCTTTTTGATGTGCTGCTGGATTCAGTTTGCAAGTATTTTATTGAGGATTTTTGCATCGATGTT
>NW_012117039.1:0-1624 GCF_000951035.1 Colobus angolensis palliatus | reverse complement strand
AGAGCCTGTTATTGGTCTATTCACGGATTCACCTTCTTCCTGGTTTAGTCTTGGGAGAGTATGTGTGTCCAGGAATGTATCCATTTCTTCTAGGTTTTCTAGTTTATTTGCATAGAGGTGTTTGTAGTATTCTTTGATGGTAGTTTGTATTTCCGTGGGGTCGGTGGTGATATCCCCTTTATTATTTTTTATTGTGTCTGTTTGATTCTTCTCTCCTTTCTTCTTTATTAGTCTTGCTAGCAGTCTATCAATTTCAGTTTTGTTGGTCTTTTCAAAAAACCAGCTCCTGGATTCATTGATTTTTTTTTGAAGGGTTTTTTTTTTTAGTGTCTCTATCTCCTTCAGTTCTGCTCTGATTTCTTGCCTTCTGCTAGCTTTTGAATGTGTTTGCTCTTGCTTCTCTGCTTCTTTTAATTGTGATGTTAGAGTGTCAATTTTAGATCTTTCTTGCTTTCTCTTGTGGGCACTTAGTGCTATAAATTTCCCTCTACACACTGCTTTAAATGTGTCCCAGAGATTCTGGTATATTGTAACTTTGTTCTCATTGGTTTCAAAGAACATCTTTATTTCTGCCTTCATTTCGTTATGTACCCAGTAGTCACTCAGAAGCAGGTTGTTCAGTTTCCATGTAGTTGAGCAGTTTTGATTGAGTTTCTTAATTCTGAGTTCTAGTTTGATTACACTGTGGTCTGAGAGGCAGTTTGTTATAATTTCTGTTCTTTTACATTTGCTGAGGAGTGCTTTACTTCCAACTATGTGGTCAATTTTGGAATAAGTGCGATGTGGTGCTGAGAAGAATGTATATTCTGTTGCTTTGGGGTGGAGAGTTCTGTAGATGTCTATTAGGTCCGCTTGGTGCAGAGTTGAGTTCAATTCCTGGATATCCTTGTTGACTTTCTGTCTCGTTGATCTGTCTAATGTTACAATGGGGTGTTAAAATCTCCCATTATTATTGTGTGGGAGTCTAAGTCTGTTTGTAAGTCTCTAAGGGCTTGCTTTATGAATCTAGGTGCTCCTGTATTGGGTGCATATGTATTTAGGATAGTTAGCTCTTCTTGTTGAATTGATCCCTTTACCATTATGTAATGGCCTTCTTTGTCTCTTTTGATCTTTGTTGGTTTAAAGTCTGTTTTATCAGAGACTAGGATTGCAACCCCTGCCCTTTTTTGTTTTCCATTTGCTTGGTAGATCTTCCTCCATCCCTTTATTTTGAGCCTATGTGCGTCTCTGCACGTGAGGTGGGTCTCCTGGATACAGCAAACTGATGAATCTTGACTCTTTCTCCAATTTACCAGTCTATGTCTTTTAATTGGAGCATTTAGCCCATTTACATTTAAGGTTAATATTGTTAAGTGTGAACTTGATCCTGTCATTATGATGTGAACTGGTTATTGTGCTCATTAGTTGATGCAGTTTCTTCCTAGCATTGATGGTCTTTACATTTTGGCATGTTTTTGCAGTGGCTGGTACCAGTTGTTCCTTTCCATGTTTAGTGTTTCCTTCAGGATCTCTTGTAGGGCAGGCCTGGTGGTGACAAAATCTCTCAGCATTTGCTTGTCTGTAAAGGATTTTATTTCTCCTTCACTTATGAAACTTAGTTTGGCTGGATATGAAATTCTGGGTT
>NW_012117038.1:7065-7387 GCF_000951035.1 Colobus angolensis palliatus | reverse complement strand
TGTAGTCCCAGCTACTGGAGAGGCCGAAGTGGGAGGATTGTTCAAGCCCGGGAGGTCGAGGCTGCAGTGAGCTGCGATTGCACCACTGTACTCCAGCCTAGGCGACAGAGACCCAGTCTCAAAAAAAAAAAAAAAAAAGGCTCGGCCAGGCGCAGTGGCCCAAGCCTGTAATCCCAGCACTTTGGGAGGCCAAGACGGATCACGAGGTCAGGAGATCGAGACCATACTGGCTAACACGGTGAAACCCCGTCTCTACTAAAAAATACAAAAAAAAACTAGCTGGGTGAAGTGGCGGGCGCCTGTAGTCCCAGCTACTCGGGAG
>NW_012117038.1:0-815 GCF_000951035.1 Colobus angolensis palliatus | reverse complement strand
ATAGAATCTTCAGAAATGGAAAGGAGGCCAGGCGTGGTGGCTTACACCTGTTATCCCAGCACTTTGGGGAGGCTGAGGTGGGTGGATCACCTGAGGTCAGGAGTTCGAGACCAGCCTGGCCAACATGTTGAAACCCCATCTTTACTAAAAATACAAAAGGTAGCTGGTGGTGCATGCCTGTAATCCCCGCTACTTAGGAGGCTGAGGCAGGAGAATTGCTTGAACCTGGGAGGCAAAGGTTGTAGTGAGCTGAAATCGCACCATGGCACTCTAGCCTGTGCAACAGAGTGAGACTCCATCTCACAAAAAAAAAAAGAGAAAAGAAAAAAAAATGCACTATCGTTTTACTTTTCACCAGACAACTCAAGAACAGGTGCTGAGGACTCACCAGATCACATCGAGATAGGTGTTTAATTCAATTTCAATGAAACGACAGCAACAGCAAACCACTGGCTGACCATGATGAGCCCTGTGCCAGGCCTGGTACTAAGTTTTTCTCCTGAGGTGCAAAGCAGGATTTCTGCCCCAGAGAGCTTGCCCGTGGTGAATAAACAGGAGAGCAACATAGAGGAATACGTGGAAAAGTCAGGCAGCTATAATAGGTGCCCAATTATTAAAAGACCAGTAGTTGCCAAATAGTATTCTATGAAACTCATTCTTCAGAGATGCTTCAAGGGGCGTCCTCAAACTCTTGAATTCCAATTTCTGTTTTAAAGTATATTTTAGATCCTTGAGGAATCGCCATACTGTTTTCCATAATGGTTGAACTAGTTTACAATCCCACCAACAGTGTAAAAGTGTTCCTATTTCTCCAC
>NW_012117037.1:3190-4058 GCF_000951035.1 Colobus angolensis palliatus | reverse complement strand
CCCCTCTAGTACCCCAGATTCCATCAGATACCATGTATTCCAAAAGCCTTCTTTCACTGCTCTGGCTCCCAGCGACCTCTCCTTTTTCTGCTCCTACTGTACTCCAGCCTGGGCGACAGAGTGAGACCCTGTCTCAAAAAAAAAAAAAAGAAAAGAAAGAAAGAAAGAAAGAAAGAAACTCACTGCATCCCTAAGCCCAAACAAGACAGTTCCCCTCTAGTACCCCAGATTCCATCAGATACCATGTATTCCAAAAGCCTTCTTTCACTGCTCTGGCTCCCAGCGACCTCTCCTTTTTCTGCTCCTTCTGAACTAGGACTTCAGCGACCTCTCCGTTTTCTTCTCTTTCTGAACTAGGACTTATCTGCTGAATGATATCACTGGCTTATTTTATATTTGTGGATTTAAAAAAAATCTTGTTTTCCTCAATGAGATTGTAATTATCTGGAGGGTAGGGGCAGTCTCTTTTGTTAGGTCTATTACAAGATTCTGGTGCACCCAGGACAGTGTGGCACAGGGGAAATAATCAGGTAGCTTCTTTGAATGATTACTATATGGGTTAGAAGATGAATCCAGAGTTGGAAGCACTAGATTTGAATCTGGTCGCTACTGCATGAAAGTGTGACTGATCTTTTAATCTCTCCTCCCCTCTCCTCCCTTCCCCCCCTCCCCTCCCCTCTCCTTCTCCTTTTCTTTCTCTCTCTCTCTCTCTTTTTTTTTATATATATATATTTTTTGAGACAGAGTCCCGTTCTGTCACTCAGACTGGAGTGCAGTGGTGCAATCATGGCTCACTGCAGTCTTACCTTCTGGTGTCAAAAAATCCTGCCTTAGCCTCCAGAGTAGCTGGGACTACAGGCACATGCCA
>NW_012117037.1:0-990 GCF_000951035.1 Colobus angolensis palliatus | reverse complement strand
CTGAGCTCGTGATCCGCCCGTCTCGGCCTCCCAAAGTGCTGGGATTACAGGCTTGAGCCACCGCGCCCGGCCTAATTTTTGTGTTTTTAATAAAGATGGGGTTTTGCCATGTTGGGAAGGCTGGTATTGAACTCCTGACTTCAAGTGATCTGCCGGCCTCGGTCTCCCAAAGTAATCATGATGGGATTACATGTGTAAGCCACTGTGCCCGGCCTATTCTTGTTAAATTGAAGCAGTTCTCCATAGTAAACAAAACCATAAAAATAATAATATTTGGCCAAGCACAGTGGCTCATGCCTGTAATTCCAGCACTTGGGGAGGGTGAGGTGGGAGGATCACCTGAGCCCAAGAATTCCAGACCAGCTTGGGTAACATAGCAAAACCCCGTCTCTACAAAAAAAAAAATACAAAAAAAATTTAAAAAAATTAGGTGGGCATGTGGTATGCACCTGTAGTCCCAGCTACTCAGGAGCCTGAGGTAGTTCAATATACACTTTTGCAAGCTCATTTTATAACGTTGTTTTATAACATTTCCTTTTAAAGTCTGCCATACTATAATAATAAAGTTTTCATTTTATTGGTAACATAGTATTCCCTTTTATTGATGTGCTGTAATTTATTTATCTGGAATTAGGGATTATGTTTGAGAAGATGGGGAGTAAGCCTTCCTAAACTTAAATCGCTAGCCATGGAAACCAAAGATCCCAGGATAATGTGACTATGCTACATACTGGGGCAATTGCTTTTATTTATTTATTTTATTCATTCATTTAAAAGATGAAGAGGTAGGGTGTGGTAGCTCATGCCTGTAATCTCAGTCCTTTGGGAGGCCGAGGCAGGTGGATCACCTGAGGCCAGGAGTTCGAGAGCATCCTGGCCAACATGGAGAAACCCTATCTCTGCTAAAAAATACAAAATTAGCAGGGTGTGGTGGCGCATGCCTGTAATCCCAGCTACTCGGGAGGCTGAGGCAGGAGAATCGCTTGAACC
>NW_012117036.1:5997-6642 GCF_000951035.1 Colobus angolensis palliatus | reverse complement strand
CTGGGCAGCAGAGCGAGACTGCGTCTCAAAAAAAAAAAAAAAAAAAGAAAGAAAAACAACAACAAAACTCCCCACTATATTATCTATATTCTGGCTTATTTTACTATCTTACTCCATTTATCCTAATCAATGTATTTACCAATTGATATGTCATTTTTCTGAATTTGATTAAATTAGTTGCTACAATATTCCCATGAAAAATTTTACAACATGTTCTCGTTACAAATCTATTAACCATTATTTAGTTTCAAATGTATTTTATTTAAAAATATAATTTAAAAAACCAGCCAGGCATGGTGGCTCACGCCTGTACTCCTAACACTGTGGGAAGCCAAGGAGCGAAGATCATTTGAGGCTAGGAGTCTGAGACCAGCCTTGGAAACACAAGTGAGACCCCATCAGTATAAGAAAAAATACAAAAATTAGCTAGGTGTGGTGGTGCACTCCTGTAGTCCTAGCTACTTGGGAGGCTGAGACAGGATCGTTTGAGCCCAGGAGTTCAGGTTACAGTGAGCTATGACTACACTATTGCACTCCAGCTGGGGTGACAGAGCCAGACCCCATCTCTAAAACATGAAATAGGCCTGGCACAGTGGCTCACACCTGTAATCCTAGCACTTTGGGAGGCCGAGGCGGGCGGATGAC
>NW_012117036.1:0-362 GCF_000951035.1 Colobus angolensis palliatus | reverse complement strand
TATTTACTGCATCATTTTCATAAGAATGAAAGATTGAAATAAATTTTCCTAAACATGCATATACTTTGATGGGATACACACACAAAAAAAACCTTAAATCTTCATATCCTGAAGGAGACAAGGAGAAACAGTATACCCTTTCTACAACTCAAGAATTTTGAATTACATTATTTCATTATGCACATATACACTCCCAATCTTCAAATAAAATTATGAAAAACATTCTCATATTTTATTTTCTTTCAATGTTTTAGTTATTTTATGTAATATGCTCTGTCCATCTGTCCAACATAACCCTAATGATGTAAAATTTATCCCTAATTCTCTTACCTGTTCTTTTTTTTTTTTTTTTTTTTTTTTTT
>NW_012117035.1:3139-4412 GCF_000951035.1 Colobus angolensis palliatus | reverse complement strand
CTCGCGGGGGCTCTTGCCAGACCTGGGCAGACGCGCTGCTTTCCTACCTGAGACAGATCAGTCCCATCTCAAGGCCTCGGTTTCTTTATCTCTGAAATGGGAAGTGTGGCCTTTGCCTCCCTCACAGGGGAGTTAGTGCCAAGGGCCAGGAGAATGGGGGGCGGGTGGTCGCCACGTGTGAGACCATGAGAAGGAGGTGATGGTATGGAAAATAATATCCAAGAGAGGTTCCTGGATAGACTCTGTCTTCTGCTCCCTGTGAGAGGCCCTACACAGGGTCCTCAGTGCTGGGGGCCATGGTTCCCATGTGATATGGTTTGGCTCTCTGTCCCCACCCAAATTCTCACCTTGAATTGTAATAATCCCCACACGTCAAGGGCGGGACCAGGTGCAGGTCATCGAATCATGCTGTCGTTTGGACAGTGAGTGAGTTCTCACGAAATCTGACGGTTTTATAAGGGGCTTCCCCGCTTTTCCCGGGGCCACATTCTCTCTCCCGCCACTCTGTGAAGTGGCACCTTCTGCCACGATTGTAAGTTTCCTGAGGCTTCCCCAGGCGTGCGGAACTGTGAGCCGATCAAACCTCTTTTCTTTATAAATTACCCAGTCTCGGGTATGTCTTCATAGCAGTGTGGGAACGGACTAATACACCATGTCTGGGAACAGGCAGGGCCGCAGTGCCTACCTCGCGGGGGAGCTGGAGGGGCTGCGTGGTGCCTGGCTGGAGGTGCACTCTGCAGCTGATGGTGTCCAAGGCAAAGACCTTCAAATGATGAGAGAGGCACAGCCTGGGCGGGGTCCTGGGCACCACCACCCTTGCTGCTGGCGAGTCCCAGCTGACTCCTCCTCTACTGTGTCCCGGAAGGCATCCCACTCATCTCCCCTCTCACTGGAAACCATAGCTGCCTCCGACTCAAGCACCACCTCTTGTCCCTCTAAGCAATTCTCAACACTGAAGTAAGAGAACTTTCCAGAATGCAAGTGTGATATAACCTTCTCCTCTTAAAACGCTCTATGCATCCCCATTCTCCTTGGGAAGGATCCAAACTCCCTGCCTAGACTGGCTTGTCCTGTGCCAGCCGCCCTGCCCTCCTGCCTCCAGCCCCTCAGCCCCCAGGCTGCTTCCTCCCTGTTCCATCACAGCCCCCTTGGGGTGACCCTCTGTGGCTTCCTCTGGACCTGGGCATGTGCATTCCCTCTGCAGGAGGCGGAATAGTCCAGGACGGCATCAGTGAGGGGCGGCACCTGGCCCCAAGATGCCCCTCCTCCTCTT
>NW_012117035.1:0-1203 GCF_000951035.1 Colobus angolensis palliatus | reverse complement strand
TGGGGTGGGGCTCGCTCCACTCGTACACCTCCAAGTTAAGTGGTTTCACCCTCTGAGGCTCAGTTTCCGCAGTCGATCAGGAAGCTGCTGGAAGCAGGACGGATGGAGCCTTTTCTGAGCCTCTGCTCTGTGCCCGGCACAGTCTGTGTGTCATCTCGGACAACCTTCACAACATCCTATGCAGGGATGCACTGCTGTCCCCCTTCCAGAGGAGAACCTGAGCCAGCGTCAGGAGGCTACAGCCTCGGGCCCCTTGCTGAGGCAGACTCATATCCAGGACGCCGTTTGCTCCAGCCTCTGTGATCATACCTGCCCTCACCTTCGTCGGATGGTGAGAAAGCTTCCATGGGATTCCTATGTGGGGAATCGTCACAGACCCTCCAATGCTGTTTCACTTGGGTGATCTTGTTGACTCCTGGGGAACAGCCCATTGACTGGGCAGCATCTCTTTCCACCTATGCAGATGTTTCTTTAAAAGGTTTAATAGCGGGGATCTTTCCAAGTGATGTTTCTCTTGGGCTGCAAACTCGACCTTTATCTCGAACATATTCTCTTGGAGGATGACATGCCAAGCCAGGCCCAGTTTGGAAATGTGCATTGGCACACTGTGGCCTGAATTAATTGCGAACTCACTCTATATATCTAAAGTTAGTTTGGTGTTCGTCATGGGCTCTCTTGCCTGGAAATTCCATTATTTTGCAGGGTTTACTTGGCACCTGATGGGATATCCAGGTCCAGTAAAACCAGGCCTTCGTGGTCATGACATGGAAACAGTGCTGCGCTGCACAGCGGAGCGGGGCCAGTGAGATGGGAGGACCAGGCGCAGCCAAGGGACAGCCAGGCTGTTTCAGCCATCGATGTCACAGCTCCATCCCTTGGTGACTTATGCTGCTCTGCCCCTGGGCTTGAAGGAAGGGGAAGCCCCTCAGCTGTTGAGAGCCCTGCTTCCTGGCCCTCCATCAGACCATGATAAAGAACAGGAGCCGCCGTGCTTGAGAAGCCACCATGATGAAAAGCACCTCCAACCTCCAGTTGCATGTTTGATGTTTGATCAGATGCCAGGGCCAGCTGTGTCTGGTCCTGCTTGTGTGGCTTGATAAACTGGACTGTGGGTCCTGGTACCGTGGTGTCCCAGGATGGGAGCTCTGGGAAGAGAGCAGCTCCTTTGCTGGACTCTGGGCTGGGGAAGGCTGGGGGTTGGGG
>NW_012117034.1:5989-7433 GCF_000951035.1 Colobus angolensis palliatus | reverse complement strand
TCCATTTCTATTGTTCACAGAGGCATAAGCAAGGGAAAAATATTCAAAAAGTCTCAAGATAGTAGAGAAGTCTTGAGTCTCATAATGGTAGAGACGTCTTTTTTATTTATTTCTTTTTTGAGACGGAGTCTTGCCCTGTTGCCCAGGCTGGAGTGAAATGGCATCATTTTGGCTCACTGCAACCTCCGCCTCCTGGGTTCAAGTGATTCTTCTACCTCAGCCTCCCAAGTAGCTGGGATTACAGGCATGCACCACCTGTATGCTTAAAAATTAACCACCACCACACTTGGTTAATTTTTTGTATTTTTAGTAGAGACGGGGTTTTGTCATGTTGGCCAGGCTGGTCTCGAACTCCTGACCTCGTGATCCTCCCGCCTTGGACTCCCAAAGTGCTGGGATTTCAGGCGTGAGCCATCGCTCCCAGCCTGTAGAGAAGTCTTGATCCATAATCTTGGGAAAAGCTGTTCACATCAAGGATGCCATGTTCTTCTGGGGAGAAACTTCCCTAGTTAGTGTTATCTTAAGGATTCTAATGGGTGTACAGTTCCAAAAATGTGGAGGGATCCTTCTCAGTTGTGAGATTATGAATCCAAAGTTCAAGGTCCCCAAGTTTTGCTGTAGTGTGGATGGCGAGGGGAGTCTTTCTCTGATGTTCTTAGAAGATCCAATCTTTGGGTTCTAGATTGTGAAGGGGTTGATTGTCCTATCAGTGAACTATAAAAAAACTTTCTTTACCTGGTGAAAATACACTGTAGCATAATAATCTACTGTTATAAAATCAGCCCTCTTGCATGGGAAAGCTATTATGTAACCAGAAAACAGGCATTGAAAATGACAATTGAAATGTTTAAATGGCCTGTCAGGTAGCCAAGTGTACCTGAAGCTTTGGGGCCAAGTGCAGTGGCTCATGCCTGTAATCCTAGCACTTTGGGAGGCTGAGGTGGGTGGATCACCTGAGGTCAGGAGTTCAAGACCAGCCTGACCAACATGGTGAAACCCTGTAGCTACTAAAAATACAAAAAATTAGCCTGGTATGGTGTGTACCTGTAGTCTCAGCTACTCGGGAGGCTGAGGCAGGAGAATCATTGGAAGGTAGAGGTTGCTGTGAGCCGAGATAGCACCACTGCACTCCAGCCTGGGCAACAGAGTGAGACTCTTTCTTAAAAAAAAAAAAAAAAAGAAAGAAAAAGAAAAGAAAAGACAATTTTGAAGCAGAAATTTGATTGTGGGAAGCCTATTAAATAAGTTAAAGGTGAGTTAATAAAGTTAAATAAGTTAAAGACTCCATGTCAAAAAAAAAAAGATTGGAAAGATTTGTCTATAAGGTTTTATTAGAAATTGGGTTTGGGGTTGACATTAATAACACAGTAATGCAAGGATGAAAATTTGGCTTTCTCTCTTGAACAAGATTTCCATGTAATTTTAAAAGACAATGAAAGATTTT
>NW_012117034.1:0-539 GCF_000951035.1 Colobus angolensis palliatus | reverse complement strand
TGGCATGATCTTGGCTCACTGCAACCTCTGCCTCCCAGGTTCAAGCAATTCTCCTGCCTCAGCCTCCTGAGTAGCTGGGATTATAGGCGTGTGTCACCACACTCGGTTATATACATATATACATAGTATTTTTAGTAGAGATGGGGTTTCACCAAGTTGGTCAGGCTGATCTTGAACTCCTGACCTAGTGATCCACCCGCCTTGGCCTCCCAAAGTGCTGGGATTACAGGTGTGAGTCACTGTGCTTCACCAACACCCCCCTTTTTAAACAATCAGTTATTTTACTTTAGGACAAGAATTTACCATAAAAGATCCTTTCTTATATAAAAGCTCTTTTCTTTATAACCTTCTTTGCATAGCTAGGGGGCATGGCTAATTTCACATGTCCCCAGGCCTTATATAGAATCTAATGTTCCAAAATAAATTCAACAATCTTTAAAAATCAAAGAATCAGGTTATGACCATAAAGCATTTAGCAAACCTAATATCTGACCTGCATAATTTAGACCAAATGTTCACATTTTTGAAGATATTTTTAT
>NW_012117033.1:4577-6791 GCF_000951035.1 Colobus angolensis palliatus | reverse complement strand
TGAATGCATTGTTTTTCAGCTGTGTGACATCGGATAAGTTACTCTACCTAGCTGTTCCTGCATTTCTTCATCAATAAAATTGTTACTCTACCTAGCTGTTCCTGCTAGGAAGTTACTCTACCTAGCTGTACCTGAATTTCTTCATCAATAAAATTGTAATAATAATAATATTGAAACCTATATCAAATAATGTTTTAAGTATAAAATGAGTTCATATATGAAAGTAACTTTAAACAAAAGATGGCACACAGTTCAATTTCAATAAATCTTAGCTATTAGTTGACCTGAAAAGGTTTTCAATAATATTAGATTCCAAATATATAACCTTTAAAAAAGACTCTTGTAAATCTTCATTATCTCATACACCACTAAAGTGACAGTAATAGAAAAAGGAGTACTGTACAAGAAGATAGATAAATACTATGAGTAAGAGGGATAAACAAGAAAAGAAAGCAAACACAAATAATGAAATGTGTAAACACATTTCCCAAACACTAGTGGGGAGAAGTTATCTAGAGATTTGTAAAGCAGCCAGATCCCTTGGTCCCACTTAGAGAACTCCATGTTGTCCTTCATGTGATTCCAATGTGGATAATCCCTAGAATAATCTTAGAGAAATACTACAGTGTTTCTTATACCAGTCCCCTAACTTGACAGGGATGAAAATGAGAGTTGGAAAAATCATGCTACTCTAATGTTTCTTCTTAAAAGAAAAAGGTAGAATCAATAGTGATGTAGAGTTCTACTTAGCTTCTAGGGAACCTCTCCATTCAAACATTTTTGTTTATGGAATTTCAATTATATTGAAAAAAGAAGACTTAAATGGAGACTAATCATTCACCTTTTTACTAATAAAACAGGATTAAAGAATGCTTGTGTTTCAGAAGAAAAAACAGATTTCAGAATGCTGTCTGAAATCTACAAGTTAGTAAATCTCTTTTCATCAAGCTGACCTATCTCCTTAGTCACAGAGGAAATGCTGTTACAGGAAGACTTGCTCTCCTGAGATTCGTACCATGAACTATATACGTATAGTACTATGAAGCATAGAGAAGAGAAAAAGCACCTATTTACTGGCCCATAGAACCCTTGTGTACACGTTTAGTGTGAATTTCTATTGTTCAGTTACAACCCTGTACTCATTGTTGAGGTTATCTGGAGACATGATGCTGACTGTTGACAAGTCAAACTACAGTGTCATAATTGTTGATCAACACAGTTCTGTGCAAAGGTGCGACGTGTGGGGGGGATAGTCTGTATTATCTTGTCAACATTGTCTATAAAAAAATGTTCAGACTGATGTTTTGCACCTAGTTTCTCTTATACTATTTTGGTTTCCTTTCCAGCCTGCTTTGATGAGGTAACCAGGAATAATACAAAATATCCCCCTTTGGATAAGAATATGGCTTTCAGAGACCAAGGTGTATCATACATATTTTGGTGGTTTGTGACCCAGCAATGAAGGATGCTTTGTGTGACACAAAATAGATGTTGGAAGCTGAGCCTGGATGTCTCAGACTTTCTTGATCCTTACCTATACTGTCTCCTCCTCCTACACTGTATTCCTTACTTTTATCAGAATCTTGTTAGTCCTTTCATTAATGAAAACAGGCACCATTAATGCACCTTCTCACCACTGAGATAAGTCACAGCTGCATCAAAGAAGTAGGGTAAACCAGGGCTAGAGAGAAAGTAAGAAGCTTTCTCCACAACCTGTCCTAAAGTTAGAGTTTCTATTTTATGAACCGTGTTTGAAGAATATAGAGAGAAGAATATAGAGAAAAGAAGTGAACAGGCAGCTGGCATTTAGTTCTCTTACCTTGAGGCCACCCAGGAATGCAGCTGTTTTGTCAGGCAAGGGAATAAAGAGATTAACAGATAAATACTCTTCCCACCTTTGTGGGTTAATTTCTGGATAGTAACTTTCCTGTTAAGCAGTAGTGCTTTTGTATTTTCCTGGGACCCATGTGAGCAGTTAGTTAATCTTTTCCTTTTGCTCTCCAAAGCCCTTAGGCTAGAAGAGAGTCTAATTATATTAATCCAACCATACAATGCACTCCTGGCTAATAATTCTGTATTTCCCGGTTTCAACTATACTCAGCAATGTCCAAAGGTTTTTTTTTTTTTAATTTCACAAAAGATTATGCAACAAACTCTCAGATGTAAAAATAGCTAAATAATACAACCTTGCAAGTATAAA
Organism: Colobus angolensis palliatus; assembly: GCF_000951035.1. Lineage (NCBI taxonomy): Eukaryota > Metazoa > Chordata > Mammalia > Primates > Cercopithecidae > Colobus > Colobus angolensis. Next base: position 4,591 of record NW_012117033.1, on the reverse strand, counting down.
AATGCCCTAAATGT
>NW_012117033.1:0-1478 GCF_000951035.1 Colobus angolensis palliatus | reverse complement strand
GCCACATATTCTAGATGTATAAAATAACTCTATGCACAAATAACTATATGCACAAATCTAGGTACATAATTTATCATATTTTAACAACTTTTATTGAGACATAAATTACATACAATAAATTCATGTAAAGTGAATTTTATGTAAAGTGTGCAGTTCAATAGTTTTTTGTAAATTTACAGAGTTGTGCAAAAATCAGCAGAATCTAATTTTAGAACACTTTTCTCACTATAATAAGAAACACAAAAATATCAACAGTCACTCCTCATGTTTTCTGCCAGCCCTAGGCAACCCCTAACCTATTTGTACCTATATAGATTTGTCAACTCTAGTCATTTCATAAAAATTGAATTATACAATATGTGGCATTTTGTGCCTAGCTTCTTTCAATTAGTATAGCATTTTAAACATTCGTCCACATTGCAGCATGCATCACTCACTGCTTCATTCCGTTTTATTGCCAAATAATCATCTATTGTGTGGCTATATCACATTTTGTCTACTCATCAGTTGAGGGGCATTTAGGTTGTGTAGTGAGTTGAATAATGTCCCCCCAGAATTCACATACATCCAGAAAGAGAATTTGACCCTATTTGGGAATAGAGTATTTTCAGATATAATTAGTTAAGTTCAGGTCATGCCAGATTAGAGTGTCTTAAATCTAATGATTAGTGCTCATATGAGAAGAGGAAAGCACACAAAAACATACACAAGGAGAAGGCTATGTGAAGAAGATGATGTAGAGATTGGAATGATGAAGTCTTAAGCCAATAAATGCCAAGAATTGCTGACAAATTCCAGATACTAGAAAAAGCAAAGAAGGATTATTTTCCAGGGCCTTCAGAGAAAGCATGGTATATTGGTTTGTTTTCACACTGCTGATAAGGACATACCCAAGACTGGCCAATTTACAAAAGAAAGAAGTTTATTGGACTCACAGTTCCACGTGGCTGAGGAGGCCTCACAATCATGGCAGAAGGTGAAAAGCACTTCTTGCATGGTGGCCACAAAAGAGAGATAAGCTTGTGCAGAGAAACCCTTGTTTTTAAAACCATCAGATCTCATGAGACTCATTCACTATCACAAGAACAGCATGGGAAAGATGTGCCCATAAAATTCAATCATCTCCGACCAGGCCCCTCCCACAACATGTGGGAATTATCGAAGCTACAAGATGAGATTTAGGTGGGGACAAAGAGCCAAACCACATCATTCTTCCCCTTGCCCCTCCTAAATCTCATATCTTCACATTTCAAAACCAGTCACGCCTTCCCAACAGTCCCCCAAAGTCATAGCTCCTTTCACCATTAACTCAAAAGTCCACAGCCCAAAGTCTCATCTAGGACAAGGCAAGTCCCTTCTGCCTATGAGACTGTAAAATCAAAAGCATGTTAGTTACTTCCTAGATACAATGGGGGTACAGGCTTTGGGTAAATACAGACATTCCAAATGGGAGAAATTAGCCAAAACAAAGGGGCTAC
>NW_012117032.1:3117126-3117458 GCF_000951035.1 Colobus angolensis palliatus | reverse complement strand
GTCTTCTGTGTCCTTCGCGCTGGGAGTTGGAGACTGGAGCTGTTCCTATTCGGCCATCTTGCTCCTGACCACAGCATTACACATTTCTTAAGCTTCCAGCTTACATGAAGAAGTACAATCTTAACTCTAGGTATACTGTGATAAATTTAGGATATATATTATAATCCCTAGAGCAAACAACTACAAAATAATGTCAAATTTTATAATCAAAATGTCAAATTTTATAATCAAAAGCAGAATAATTGAAATGGACCACTAAAAATACATTCAAATAACGACTGCTCCCTAAAAAAAACCACATAGAAAAAGAGAAGACAGAACAAACAAACAAA
>NW_012117032.1:3112196-3112552 GCF_000951035.1 Colobus angolensis palliatus | reverse complement strand
AAAAGAAGACATTCATACAGCCAACAGACACATGAAAAAATGCTCAGCATCACTCGCCATCAGAGAAATGCAAATCAAAACCACAATGAGATACCTCTCACACCAGTTAGAATGGCAATCATTGAAAAGTCAGGAAATAACAGGTGTTGGAGAGGATGTGGAGAAATAGGAACATTTATACACTGTTGGTGGGATTGTAAACTAGTTCAACCATTATGGAAAAGAGTATGGCAATTCCTCAAGGATCTAGAACTAGATGTTCCATATGACCCAGCCATCCCACTACTGGGTATATACCCAAAGGATTATAAATCATACTGCTATAAAGACACATGCACACGTATGTTTATTGTGGC
>NW_012117032.1:3093185-3111491 GCF_000951035.1 Colobus angolensis palliatus | reverse complement strand
AGCACACCAACATGGCACAAGTATACATATGTAACAAACCTGCACGTTATGCACATGTACCCTAGAACTTAAAGTATAATAATAAAATAATAAAAAAATGAAAAAAAAGCAATAACATTAAATATTATTTCATTCCATTCAAAAATAGGTTAAAACCTACAGATTGCTAGGCTGGATTTAAAACATGGCTTCACTATAAAGATAGAAGAAGAGGTACTACAAAAATAGTAAGCCTAAGAAAGCTGGAACACCTGTATTAATATAAAACAACTAAGATTCAATTATTTTTTTAAAAAAGGACACAGACATTTCAAAATAATGAAAGGATAAATTAAAAACAGACATAGCAATCCTAAATATTTACGCACCAAATAACAGATCCTATAATATAAGAAACAAAACATTGTTTAAAGTTAGGAGAAATAGATACATCCACAATTAAAGACTAACTTCTCACTCAATAACTGATCAAAATAAATGGTTAAAAAATAAATAAGGCTCCTGGTTTCCAACAAGCGATGTAAAAACGTAGAGACCCTCTTCACACTAAATTCCTTCATTACCACACTTACACCAGGAAATAAGACATACCTACTAAAAGTTTATACCTTCTCTTGAACCCATCAAAGAGCTGAGGTCACCAAGCAAGCTACTAACCCCAAATCTCAGGATGTGGAGGAGTCTGCTGGGAAAGAAGTACATTAACATTGACCCAGAGCAATGCTACCAAACATCAGTGAAGGAATTCAGCTGTGACAGCTGATGAATTGGTAAAGACAGACATAGTACAGACATTGTGAAGCACCTGAAGGCTAGAGGTATAAGGAAGGTTATAGCCTCCTTCAGACTTTTATCTTACAGCAGGCAATTTTATAGATTCCAATATGAGTATTGAAAAGAAAATGAACTTGAATAGCCGAAACAATTTAGAAAAAAGCAAACAAAGTCTGAGCATTAATACTACCTAATTTCAAGAATTTCCATAAAGCTACATTAATTGAAACAGCATGGTATCAGTTAAAGGACAGATGCATAAATCAACAGAACAGTCTGGAAACAGACCCACAGAAATAAAGCCAACTAATTGTTGGTAAAGAGCTCCTTCGAATATGCACAGTATATAAGGCTATAAATTATCCAACACTACCTCACCAATATAACAAGTATGGAGATTATTTTAATCTTCTGCCAATGCCTCTGGTAATTGTAAATTATTGACAAGCTAATTCAGATGGCAATTTATACGAATACAATCTGAAAATCAAATTTTAAACATGTTATTATATATATATCCATTGTATATAGACACACACACAGATACACACATATATGTATTTTGTTTACTTTCATCTCCAGTAGAATAACAAATTATATTATTCTTCAAAGGAAGGTACGCTGTCTATTTGCAATATAATTTTAGTACATATTAAAATGCAAAGGAATTAGTAAAGAAGTAGAAGAGCCGAATCACATTATTGGGACAACACAAAAGATTTGAATTGTCAAATCAGATCCACATGAATTGGAGATCTTATCTGATATGAAGCTTCACAAAAAATGTCAAGAATACAAATGGTTTCTAGGCATAGGTAAAGCAGGAAAAGGTACATAAAAGCCAATACATCACGCAAATCCTTTATCATACATTGGATATGCTTCAGCACAGAATAATGTTAGAAGTCTGTAATACATTACTTATTGAGAAAAGAGCTAACACAACACTGAAGTGAACCCAGTTTCTACCAAAATAGTTACATAGCTAATCCAACATTTTTTTCAGGCAGCCATGACCTATAAATACAGAGTCTAGGTTACTTTATCATAAAAAATACTAGACCAGAAATATTCTGTTAAAGGCTCTTCATAGACAGATACTATCTCACTTTAAATATCATTAATCTGCTAGCCAGAGGATCTATCATTAACACCAAGACACCTGACACTGTATTTTCAAGGATGGATCCTTCAGTAATAAGAAAGAATGAATGCATGATCTACTGCCTAACCATTTTCCTCCTATAAACCATGAAGACATTATACCAACATATTCTACCGCTTGATCGAGCAATGCCATTACTGGGTATCTACCCAGAGGAAAAGAATTTATTATACGAAAAAGATACTTGCACATGCATGTTTATAGCAGCACAATTTGCAATTGCAAAAATATGGAACCAGCCGAAATGGCCATCAATCAACGAGTGGATAAAGTAAATGTGGTGTATATATATACACATACACATATACATATATACATATATTTCAAATGTTTAAGATTATATTATACATACACATATGCATATACATATATGTGTATATATGTATACACATGCATATGTATATACATATATATGTGTATGTGTATACATACACATATTTTTAATCATCAGATATTTGAAATTATATAAATTATACTCACATGTGTGGGCTTGCACATCTGTATGTGACTTTAAAAATAAATCTAAGGACAGATTTTTCATCCTAAAAATCTGAGCCTTAATGTTAAAATTATATGTATGTATATACATATATGTATGTGTACATATATATGCGTGTGTGTGTGTATATATATATATAATGTGGTCTGGCTTAGTAGTATTCCATGCTATATATATGGTATATATGGCTGAGTAGTATTCCATGGTGTGTATGTGTATACATATATATATATAAATGTGGTATGAATATAAATACATGGAATACTACTCAGCCATTAAAGGGAATGAAATAATGGTATTCACAGCAACCTAGATGAAACTGGAGATTATTCTAAGTGAAGTAACTCAGGACTGGAAAACTAAACATCCATATGTTCTCACTCATATGTGGGAGTTAAGCTATGAGGATGCAAAGGCATAAGAATGATACACTGGACTTTGGGGACTCAGGGAAAATGGTTAGGGGTGGCAAGGGATAAAAGACTACACATTGGGTACAGTGTACACCAGTCAGAAATCACCGCTACAGAACTTATTCATGTAGCCAAACACTACCTGTTCCCCTAAAATCTATTGAAATAAAAAAAGTAAAAATTGGAGTAAATAGGTACAATGTCTCCAATTTACCCTCAAATGGTTCAGAAAAAGATATGAATGCATAAATCTATGAGCTAAATGCATATCCAGCTAGTCCTCATTATTCAAGGATTCCATATTTGTGAATTTGCCTATTCACTATAATTTATTTGTAGCCCAAAATCAATGCTCCCAGAGCTTCAGTGATCATTTGTGGACTCAGGCAGAGTGGTCAGAAATTTGAGTCAACTGCGTTGCTCGTTTTCAGCTGGGGTCCAACAAGAATATGCTCTGCCTTCTTGTTTCAGCTCTTATAATACAAGCAAGTGTGCTTTTGGGGGTCTATTTAGTAACACATTATTCACATTTTTGTGATTTTTCTTGGTGATTTTGCTGTTTAAAATGACCCCCAATTGCAGTGCAGAAGTGCTATCCAGTGTCAGAAGTGCAAGGAGGCTGTGATGTACCCAAAGGAGAAAATGCATCTGTTAAACAAGCTTCTTTCAGATATGAGGGGTAGTGCTGTTGATCACAGTTCAGTTTTAATGAACCATCATTATATATTAAATTAGGTATCTTACAAACACATAGAAAACAAGGTTCAGTCCTGATCAGTTGATAAAAACAAGGTTGTGATCAGAGACTCATGTAAACTAGTATTCACTTATTCAAAGTCCATGGCAACTTTATGGAACAAAACTACCATGAATAAATAATGAGAATCAATTGTGTGGTGTGCTTGCACACATACATGGCAAATGGAACAAAAATGAACAATTGCTGCTGGATCTGGGCAGAGGGTGTTTGAAAATTCCTTTCATTACTTTTAAAACTTTTCTGCAAGTTAGAAATGTTATCAAGATAAAAATTCACCAAAATAGATCATAGATAAATTATTACAAAATACCTTTGCCAACAAGAGTCACAAATTGTTTTCTTATCCTCTGGAAATCGGATATATATGGGAATCTAGTTATTTGTCTGGTATTCCGAGAGAGAGAGAGAGAGAGAGAGAGAGACTAGCTTGTAAAATTCAGGCTCTAGAAGAAATAGGCTGATCATGCAGTAAAGATAAAGTAACCAAAAGAGCAACAATAATTTTTTTTTGGAAGCTATTGGGGCTCAGGGAATATGCAGCCTGAACAGCAGACAGTAAGTAGCAGCATAGAATATGTTTCTGTTGGAGACTTACTAGAGACAGGAGTGAAAGATGTGAAGAGTGTTAGGTACCTGAAGATAGAGTCATTGGAAAAATGAGTAGGTCCTTGGGTGATGAAGACAGCCAGCCTGGGATTCTCTTTATAGTACACATAAAGATAGCTTAGCCCTGTTAAAGAAAGCAGGTTTAGATTGGAGAAGTCCTATTTTGCTGAAAGAGGTTTTCGCTCATTTCCCCCTGTTGTCCCTGGGTGGCAACCATTAAAGAGCTGAATGCATGAAGGCTGTGGACTTTACTATTAATTAGAATATATTCTTATGTTATGGAGCCATTAGTTCCTGACATTAGATTCTACCAGTCATTTCTAATATTAATGAATCTGGGCTTGCAGACAGTTTTAGTTATAATTTTAACATTAAGGCTTACATTTTCAGGATGAAAAATCTGTCCTTAGACTTATTTTTAAAGTCATGTACAGATGTGCAAGCCCACACACATGTGAATATAATTTATATAATTTCAAACATCTGACGTTTCAAAAAGAATGTGAATACTGCTGTTGTTTTCAAATGTTTTCATTTTTTAAATATTTTAGTAAATATGGCTCAGACATTTTCACACGGTGATTTTTTCATCCAATTCTTATAGAAAAAAATGATAAAAATAGAATAATAAAGTAAGTCATTTAACTTATCTATTTAAATGCAAAGATGATGATTTTCTTGAGACCATGGTGTTAACACTGCTGAACACTGCTGTTAAATAAAAGACACAGGACTTGGGATTTGATTGAATTCAACAACTGTTTATTAATATTTAATATGTGCTGAACAGTCCCTATCTTCAAGGAGCACACACAACATACACAAAAATACACACAATCACACACACATATTGTGATCAATGATATCATAGCTGTCAGAGGTTGCAGTGGAGATGGAGAAAAATAACTGACATTTATTGATTAACTATAATATGCTTACCAGTGTGTTAACTCATTTCAGTTTTACAAAAATCTCATGATGTTCTACTTTATGTTTATGTTTTGAGGCTCATAGAAGTGAAATAACATGCCCATGGTTACACAGTCAGTGGCAGAGCTGAGATTCAAACACCTATATCCAATACCTACTTATATGTTTGTTTTACTAAAAATTTGCCATAAAAGTATAAATGAAGAAGTTGTTGATTCTACTTAAGTGATTTCAGGAAGGCTTTCAGAAGGAAGTGGCATGGGGGATTGCCTTTAAACAAAAACACTGTGATCTGTTTCAGCAGATGGTGAAAGAGGAGGACAACATCCCAGTCCCAGCAGCAGTGTGTACACAGTCACTGGGATGCGTAAGAGCACCGAGGGTTCAGAGGCTACTGAGCACTGAGCCCTGTGGTGGGTGGGTGAAGATAGGTGTGGTGGGAGGGGAATGGGTAGCAAGAATAATAATAATAGTAAAGGGACATAAATCTGTAATGGTTAGTGTGGATGATATTGCTTCTACTGGGAATTTGGCCAAGCATCTTCTCAGTTTAAAGGAGCCACCAATACTTTAAAAAATGAGGCAGTTTATGATTTGCCAGTTCTCTGTCTTCCATGGATAGTTGAGCAGAAAAAGGATCAATGAGGCAACAGCCCAGGCAAGTAATAATTAGGCCCTTGGTAAGACAATGGCTTTGGAGACACTGGATATGTATACCTGAGGTAGAATCAATGTGCCAGTGTGGATTTGGTGGACAACAGATAATTCCAAGTTGATTCTGAGGTTTCTGGTTTCAGTGATATCATTCACTAAAGTATGAAGCACAAAATGGAAAACAAGTTTGTGGAACAAGATGAAGCACTGAAATGACAAATTTACCTCCAATTACTATATCAAGACATTTTCTTTACCAGATTTTAATGGTAAAAAGAGAAGATAATTGGACACAAGAGAAAGATAAGAAAATTGTGCTTTTGAAGGCTTTGATATGTGTACACTCTTGAAAATATTTGAAAACTCTATAATGAGATGCCTTATACGTAAAGGTGAAGACAACACAATTATTCATCCAAAATGGTTATAGTTTCTGTTTGTTCCTTTTTCTCACTGCATGCTGGCAAAACTGTTAGCAATTAATTAATGTCTCTTGAAATCATAGTCTCTATGAACTCCAAGAAAACACTGCAGGAAGTATGTTGAGCCAATACATTAATGTGCCATGGGTTTGAATCCTTTAACGATTCTTTAAGATGCCTTAAGTTGTCCCTCTTGGGGGTTTAAACTTTTGAAGATTCTCCCCAAACCATGCCTTCTGATCCTGAATAGACTGTTGATCTTTTAGGTTGGTTCTTGCCAGAGAGAGTGTGTGGCGGGGAACAGAGGCTCGCAATCAGGGTTGATATAACAGAATCTCCTAGGCAGTGACCCTCTATACTTACAGGTGTTCTCGTGATAACCCCCCTTTGGAATAGCATTTAACCAAGGGAGAAAAAGTCTTAAAAAATGAATTTAATAAGGCAAAAATAATATAAACTTACCATTCTGAGTTAGTTTCATATTTTATTCAAAGTGCCATTCTTAACCGAGAGAGGTACCAACAATCGTAAGAGGGTTATATGATTGCCCTGCCCCCAAAAGAACAAGCTTCTGAAGTCAGATTAGGGTTGGATCCTAAACATTTCTATTCTGTCTTCCTGACGTCTCAAGAAGCCTCTAGAGCTTTTTAAACAAATAGTTTGTAATTGGCAAAGGAAAACTGTATGTATGTATCATGAACAACATGACATTTTGAAATGAGTATACATTGTGAAGTAGTTCCATTGAGCTCATTAACATATTTGCTCCTCACATATTTATTTTCTCATGAGAATGCTTAAAATCTACTCTCTCAGCAATTTTCAAAATACAACAGATTGTTATTAACCATAGTCACTATGTTGTACAATAGCTCTCTTGAATTTATCCCTCCTAAGTAAAATTTTGTATCCTTTGACCAACATCTTTCCAATTACCCACACCCTTCACCCCTGGTAACCACCTTTCTACTCTCTACTTCCATGACATCAATTGTTTTGGATTCCACAAATAAGTGAGATCATGTGATATTTGTCCCTCTGTGCCCAGTTTTATCTCACTTAACATGTCCTCCAGCTCCATCAGGTTGTCACAAATGACAGGGTTTCCTTCTTTCTTAAAGCTGAATTATACTTCATTGTATACACAATAGATGCCATATTTTCTTCATCCATTCATCGGTGGGTGGACACAGGTTGATCCCATACCTTGACTGTTTGAGAAACCTCTGTAGTTTTTTGAGGCAATAAATTCCGTGGCATTTCTACCCACAGTATAAAGCAGTACTTTCTTGTCATTCTCTAAAATTCACATTTCTAGGATACAAAAGATACCTGATAGATTAAATATCCAGAAACTATTAAAACCTGCATTCACCCGAAACATGAACTTCATGAATTTTCAACCAACATCTATTCAGGTTTCACTCCTAATTATTTTGCTTTCAGGAGAGGCTCTGCCATTTACCAGTCCTGTGACCTGGGTTTGCTGCAATAGTTTCTCTGTGTCTCAGTTCTTTCTTCTTTAAGTACGTTTTAATAGTATCTATCTCAGAAGGATATTACAAAAATTAAATTACGTAATAATCAGAAAGACTTTAGAATAGTGTCTATTATATATAGTAAGTGTTCAGTAATTCTTAAGCATTATTCTCATCATAGGCATAGACAATGTCTAGATTTTAACATACTGAACAGTTAATGGTGCCCACGTCTGGTGCAAAAAAAAAAGTAGAAAAATTGGGAGAAGATCTGAAAAGAGTAAACTTGATATGCTACCTGGCCAATAATAATAATGCCATCCTATATTTAAATAGCATTTACCACTTATCAGGTACTGTTTAAACTTTTACATATATTAAATCATTTAGTTTTATAATTCTACAGAGTATACACTTCTATTTCTGTCACATTTTACAGATGAGGAAACTGAGGAAGAGGTAACTTAAATAACCTGCCCAATGTCACACAGCTAATAAGAGGCAGAGTGTGATTAACCCAGAAGGTCCACAGATGCATTCTGTGCCCTTTACCATTACATAGTTTTCTCTCTTGTGGTAGTTACTGAATAAATGTTAGCTGTTATGTTGTCAACTAGAAATGTTGCTGCTTCTGTTAATGACCCTCATCCTTTTGGAAAAATCCAGCTCAGGAGAAAAATAGTGAAAGCTTGAAGCAGAGTAAAGCCACATCCACACCCATTGCACCTTTCAATAGCATGGCAGGTGTTAGAGTGAAAGAGGCCTTGGAAGCAGGTCTTCTTCCTCAACAGCATCGCTGAAATCAGGAATCAACTTGGACAAGAAATCAAGCTAAGTTTAGCACTGACTTTGAGTGTGTATTCACAGGCTCAGTGGCAAGACGGTTTTTGACAATCCTTCTAATTTTAACTTTTGAATAAACTGCTCTGAACCCTCAACTAAAACTGTGGATAAAGACGTGGCCTGGGAGAAAATGCAAAGAAAATACAGACCTGGATGGGAGACATCAACGGAAAAAAAAATGACACTTTTGTGAACCCAAAAAAGATCTAAACTTTTTTTCAGGTAGTGCACAAAATGAAAAGTACTATTTAGGTTGGATAAGGAGGCGGTGTACTGCAGGGGTTGGCAAACTATGGTCCAATTGATGCTTATTTTTGTATGGCCTATGGAGCTAGGAATGATCTTTGCTTTTCTGAATGGTTGAAAATAAAACCAAAGAATAGTATAAGAATATATTAAATTACACAGGAAAATTATATAAAATTCAAATTTGAGTTTCCATAAATAACATTTATCAGAACACAGGCATGCCCATTTTTTAATGTATTGCCTATGTTTACTTTTTCACCACAACGGCAGAGTTGAGTGGTCCCAACAGAGGCCATATGGCTCACAGAGCCTAAGATATCCTATCTGGCCATTTACAGAAAAAGTTCATTGACCCCTGGTATAGTAAGTACAATGGAAAAGAGCTTGGGTTCTGCAAACTTTTTAAATTGGTGTGACTTAGAAAAAAAATGCTACATTTCTCTTGCCTTGGTTTTCATCTGTAAAATGAGAGAGCTGGCTTTGGTCACAGTGGTTTTCTAACTCCTCAGTGACTCCGAGGCTGGCTGGGAGCAGACGAGGGGCAGAAGAAAGAAGTGAGCAGAGAAGATCTATGCCCTTCTGACAATCAGCCTTCCTCAACCAGAACCATGGCTGTTATATCTGACTCTAAAGAACATTTCGAAGAATAGACTGTAGTATCAAAAATAAAAACAGGATTTGAACACCACTGGAAGAGCCTCTACGAATTTGGGTAGGCCTAGGTCTACCCTCCAGCTTCTCTACCTTGTCCTCATTTCTATGCTGGGTGCAGTTCTCTGGGTTTTCACTGGTCAAGGCCTTTCCTAGATCAAAGAAGGCAGGTTCACTTTCTCTATCATAAAGCCTATTATATTTATGAGTGGAAATGTTTAAGCCTTTTTATTCAAAGCATTGGGTCCATACACTAACAGTAGAACTTCTTTTCTTTGAAAATAGTAGTAATAGCCCTTGTCTAAGTTACCCTGGGCTTTAAAATTTCTAAATGCATTAGCAAGAAACAGTGGATAATTTGTTGCATAGAAGAGGATAGGAGACTAAAAAATTGAATTAGCCTCTGCATTTCAATTCCTTCATGCCAAGAAAGAAAGGGTACTGACTGAGCTACCTCAATAGTGGAAGATTTCATCTACAAAGTTGGTTTGGGGAGAGGAATATATGCATCATCATGAATAACCATTTAAGCTGTTTTGTGTTTGTTTGTTTGTTTTTTAACATCACACTGACCTTCTGATTGAGCCACCAGGTGACTGGCTTTTGCTTTAATGCTATGAGAGCCTTACACAAATTCTATTTGTTTCTGAAGGATATCAAAAAATGAAACATAATTCATCCTTTGGCTTTTTGTAGATGGATAGCCTCTTAATTATAGAAGATTTTGAGATAGGTTTTTTTTCCTGTTAGTGAATTTGCATTTAGGAACTCTACTCTTGTTATTTTTTGTCTGATTTTCACTTAGAGATGGCAAAAATACAACTTTATGGTTCAAAGAGAAACACTTAACATGGCTTATGAAAAATGTATAGAACTTCTCCAACATCAAATAACTCTTAGAATACTGCAGCTTGGTCGGCTAAGTGTAAATGAAATGGAAGCACACTCAAAACATATCTGGATTTAAAAATTAAAAGAGGAAAAGACTCCAGGCAAAAATGCATCATGATCCTGCAAAGCCCAACTTCTTGAGAAAGTTATTAGAAGCATTTTGTTAAACACATCACTACTAGGACATCTTGTCCCTTTGGAATTGTTTGGCAAGGGAAAGAGAGTTTAAATGCGATGATAACACACAATATTCTTGATGCCATGGTTTCAACGTACAATGGCTTGCTATGCTTCCTTTCTGATGTGCCCATGTGCTCTTGCTCTGAGCTACTCAACACTAGCCATGACAGAAGCAGCTGCATTGCACTGGGGTGTGAAATTATCCTTATGCATATTTGGTGGGAGAGTTAAGTTTATTCATTGTCATCACAAAAGTAATTGCAAGGACAGTGCAGCACTGAACAGACCCGGTCTCATTTGGACAAAATAAAAAAGTCTTTGTTTCTCTCTTTGTAAATACACATTCTGCAATAGCATTTAAAATGAAATGTTTTAATTAACATTTTTATCAAAGACTTACAGCGTTAAGAGAGGTTAGGCTACATTTTCAATTTAACCTCCTGTCTTACTCCATTTTCCATCTTTCATCTCTGAAATTTGATTAGGATGCTCCCATCTTACAGGGCCATCAGGAGAAGTCTCTTTAAGGATTCCTCAAAAAATGCCATTATAGTTATTAGAATTGTCGCATAATTTAAAAGCAAATGGAAGTGAGCTGTGCTGATTTTAATAAATGGCTATGAAACTACTATCATCATAATTCCAACAAGAAGCAGAGTTCACTGATTCACAAAGGATACAAGTTTGGGGTTGACCTAAAGTTCAATAGGGAAATTATAACAATGGATTAGCTTCTTGAATGAAAATTCTCCTTATCTACAAAGCAAGAATACAGAGAAGTGAACTGATGCCTCTTGGAGAGCTGGGAAAGACTTTCTCCCCCCTCAGTGAGAGTTTCCTATTTAATAGCATACTCAAAAAGCACAAGTAGAAAGAAACCAAGACTGAGAGAAAGGCACCTTCTTTCTGACCCATTCTCAAGTTCCTGGTTTTCTCTTCTCACCTATGATCATTATAACTGCCCTAGTCTTCTTGAATCATGAAGTGTTTAACCTGCTTTCATTTTATGTTACATTTTCCTCTTGGCACCTTTATTTAAATACATGCAAATATATGTAAATTGACTATCCCAATGCTCAGTGCCATGACTCTCTGTGTCGGACTCCACACCCCACAAGAGCCTGAGTCACAGGCGTTATTAGTCCCACTTTGGAGGAAACAGGCCCTACAAGATTAAGCAACTTACGTAAGTGGCCCAACCAATGTTGAAACCATAGCTGACTGCAAAGCCTGCCCAGAGTCTTATAAAATGAAGTCTGCTATACAAGATCCCGAGGAAATATGGAGGGGCTTCACAGATTTGTATAATTCTTAAAATTATTAAAGAAAAGTAGTGGAGCACTCATATTCTCCCTATCTCCCTGATAAACTTACGTATCTTTGAATTTTGAGTATTATCTTAAAAGCAATAGCATATTGCCTGCTGCACGTCACCTGGATGATCATGTTAAAATAAAGAATTGCATCTGGGCCGGGCACGGTGGCTCACGCCTGTAATCCCAGCACTTTGGGAGGCCGAGGTGGGCTGATCACGAGGTGAGGAGATTGAGACCATCCTGGCTAACACGGAGAAACCCCGTCTCTACTAAAAATACAAAAAATTAGCCAGACGCGGTCGTGGCCGCCTGTAGTCCCAGCTACTCAGAAGGCTGAGGCAGGAGAAGGGCGTGAACCCCGGAGGCAGAGCTTGCAGTGAGCGGAGATCGCGCCACTGCACTCCAGCCTGGGCAACAGAGCAAGACTCCGTCTCAAAAAAAAAAAAATTGCTTCTGTTTCAGGGTCTGTGTCTACATTCCAATCTTCCCCTTTACAAGTCATTCTTTGTATCATAGCCAGCTTTCTCTTTAATAACGTAAATCCCCTAAACAAAATCTTCCAGTGACTCCCCACTACCATTCAAAGGAAATCCAAGATGCCACACAGGGGTTTGTGAGCCCCCATGTAGCCCAGCCCAGGCTACTTCTCCAACCTACGTTTTTACGTCTTCACCTTCTCCCTGCAACCTTATCCCACTCAGTGAGCTCCATGAGGGCAGAGTCCTGGTCTGGATTATTTTTCTACCGTACCCATAACAGTGCCTGAAGAAATGGAGCAGGCAATCAAAAAACAAGTACTTCTAAATGAACGGGTGCTTAACATTGGCCCTAGATAATGCTATCTTAAGTTTTGAGAGCTTAGGGAAAGAAAACAACAATAATAAAACAGGCAGACTGAACAAATGATTGTAATATAAGGAAAGGCCAAATCATGGCACGTTACCCTGACTGAAGAATATTTCTCAGGAGTTCAGACAGAAAAGAGTGAAAAATGTCTCCTTCACACAACCCCACAGTGGGGTGACACACTGAAGAAAAATCCTGCCACAGCCACAGTGAAAACATTGGCTTAATTTCCTCAAAATAGCACATTAGTCACATTGAGTTAAAGTTGCTAATTTGAGTTTGTTTTTATACTTTTATTCCAATAGAATTTTTATGAAATTATTTTATATTTTATATAATTGTATGCTTATATATGCAATCTATTATGAATTTCTACATTTATATACTTTAATATTATATAAAATTGCAACATATTTCTGAATTATATATTTATGTTACATAAGCATAATGAGTTTCTTACAACATAAACTGGCATTATTACACTAATAAGCAGATCCACATCTTATACAAATCTGAGAAACACTGCTTTATGCCATGCTGTCTCTGGCTGACTATGTCTAAAATTTCCTTTGAAATCAATTAGTTTAAATTAAATATAAAATATGAATTGTGGTTAAAATATACAGTATATAAATTGTTTGACAGAAAAGATTTTTTGCATCTCAAATGGTTAAATGTAAGCCAAGTGCCGTGGCTCACATCTGTAATCCCAGCACTTAGGGAGGCTGAGGCAGGCAGATTGCCTGAGCTCAGGAGTTTAAGAACACCCTGCATAACATGGTGAAACCCCTACTCTACTAAAAATATAAAAAATCAGCTAGACGTGGTGTCGCACACCTGTAGTCACAGCTACTTGGGAGGCTGAGGCATAAGAACTGCTTGAGCACTGGGAGCAGACATTGCAGTCAGCCGAGATCATGCCACTGCATTCCAGCTTGGGCTACAGAGTGAGACTCCACCCCCCCCCCCCAAAAAAAAAGGGCCAAGCCAGGCAGTGGGAACCTGTAGTTCCAGCCACTCAGGAGGCAGAGACAGAGGGATCACGTCACGTGAGCCCAGGAGTTCGAGGCTGTCCTGAGATATGATTGTGCAACTGCACTCCAGCCTGGACGACAGAGCAATACCCTGTCAAGGAAAAAAAAAAAAAAGAGTTAAATATATCATCCTGCAAGTAATTTATAAAAAAAAATTCCAGGAAAAAGTTTACACAATGGATTAAATGTGTGGTTCTCAAAGTGTGGTACCAGATCTAACATCATCAGCATCTCCTGGGAACCTGTCAGAAACGTACACTCTTGAGCTTCATCCCAGACCTCTGCACCAGGAACTCAGGGGCCAAGCAAGCTGCATCATAACAGGCTTCCCATCCCCAAGTGATTCGGATGCCCCTCACCTTGAAATCGCTGGGTTATATAATGTAATGACTCACAATATTAAGAATTTGGCCATAAGATAGAGAAATAGCTTTCCCTCCAAGAGGCTTACTTTGTGTTGTTCTTTGATATGCGTCTGTGTTAATCAGGGTTCTCTAGAGGTACAGAACTAATAGAATAGAGGTATATATGAAAGGGAGTTTAGTAAGGAGAATTGACTCTTAACGATGACAAGTTCCCATGGTAGCCTGTTTGCAGGCTGAGAACCAAGGAAGCCAGGGGTGGATCAGTCTGAGTCCCAAAACCTCAAAAGTAGGGAAGCCTAAAGTGCAGTCTTCAGTCTGTGGCCAAAGGTCTGAGAGCCCCTGGCCTTTCTTCTTTAGGCCTTTAAGGTCAATGCCAGTCAGTCAAATTAACTTTGGGATAAACAGGCTGTGTTTACAAGATTCCAAATCAGGGAGTAAATTTGATTAACTAATTCAATCAGACAGACAGACAAAAAATGAAGTCTCTCATTCCACCTTTCCGCCTCTGCCCAAACCCTAAGGAGAGATTAAGCCTCACACATAATTACAAATGATCTTCAAAATGAAGTCTGGGAAGTGTCCCAGAAGCTGTCATGTGGTTTAGCAACCTGCATTTGTGTCTCATACCCTGGCCACCACACTGCCATTATTTTTCCTGATAATGTCGATAATGTCCCCTAGAACTCAGAAGTCTGTGATTCTCATACAACAGACATCTTTAAAGCCAGGGAGCTTCCAAAGGGAATGAGTGCCCTGGGCTTACAAATTCATTTGTCTTGAATTAGTCTACGGGAGAAAGGGAAATGCAGTTTCTTCAAGAAAGATCAGAAAAAAGGTCAATAATCTCTCTAGAAATACCATTTAAAATAATAAATTGTTTCCGCACCAACAAATTTTCCCATTGGCCCCTGAGTGTGTTTTTGTATTGTTTAAAACAACAACAGAGAGTCTCTTCTCTAAAGAAAGATGCCACGTGACCCAATAGGCACTCCAGGAGAACAAAATAGCGGGTCGTTCATTTCAGAGGCTGGGTCCTTCATCAGCAGGGGGCTTGGCACCAAGTACCGCTCTTCACACCAGGTTTCTCTGCAAAATTATCAGCTGGGAGAGAAAAGAGGCCCCTGTTGCGCCCAGAGCTGCAGCACAGCTGAGAATCTGAAGCAGCTCTCCAAGGAGACTGCATTTGTTGGGAACTCATAGCAGAAGGGAGGAAGGAGATGACAGGAAAGGAAAATTGGATCTGAAAGAAAATGCATCCTCTCTGAAAGACACACTCATATTGTGTGATATGTAACTCTTTGCTTGGCTGTAACCTGTTTAACTATAAAAGAGGCCCTTTGTCCTCTAATTCTAAAGAGACTTTATGAATATGAATGTTAGAAAGCAGCCCTCTGGTTAATCACTTCTGAGCTGGCAGCAGTCGGAAGAATCAGTGTTTACTTATTTATTGAAACTATGGTTAATGTGTTTATCTGTGCTAGAATCATATTTTCCCTTCTCCATCTTGAGGATCAGTTACCAAGAACCATACATTTATTTTAGTATTCATGAATTCAAAACTTCTTGTAAGTTCAAAAGGTTTTCTTTAAGCCAAAATCTATAGGAGGTTCAATAATGGTAGAAAATCTCTATTCCTTTCTAAGGAAAAAAAGTTATAATAAACAAGATAATTGCTGGCTGTGTTTGTAGTAGATAAGATACAGTTCAAAACTAACATATGAGAAATAAAAACAAAACAGCCAACCATGTCTTAAAGGTTCAAAATGTTCAACATACATTTTCAAGGAGAAAAAATATCTAAAATTTCTGTCTTTTTATGGTTTATGTGTAAACTCAGGGAAGACTGTTTTCCAAGAACCCTAAAATCTGAACATCAGTTTTTTGGTGGTTATTTAAGTGACCAGCTCTGAGCCATCCTCCAAAGTGGCTTGGAAATACGCTCTAATAAAAGCACCATTATTCACAGGCTGGAAAAAGCATAGGTTTGGGAATGAGGCAGTTCTGAATTCACATCCAAGGTCTAATGATTTCTTGCTGTCTATGTTTGCGTAAGCAACAGCCTCTCTCAAGCTGTAGCTGATTAATTCAATTGATACTTATATCTAAGTATCAAATAATGCTTACTTTGTGACATTTCCAAGTTCTTGGCCAAAAGAAAGGAATAGTGAGGAGGCTAACACAGGTGGAGATGAATGAATGAGGGAAGAGGAGGTCAGAGACCTAAAACAGAGTCAGGTCATGCCCATGCTCTGCCCTTAGGCCGTAGTAACCTTCACCTAGTATCCTGTGTAAGACAAGAGTCCTGGGCGGAATTCCATCGGGGAGGCACATGTTCTGCTTTATGTTTCAGCAGAACCACTCTGCCTGCCCTGCAGAGGGGCAGGGAAACCAGTCAGGAGGCCGTTGCAACCACACAGGTGAGTGAGTGTTGTCATAACTTAGAGAGGTAACTCTGGGCTGGGGATAAGTGGTCACTGGATATGCTTTAAGACAGAGCTACTAGAATTTGCTGGTGGATTCAGTAATGCGAGTGAGCGAAAACCAGAAGGCAAAAATAACATCAATATTGTTGGCCTAAGTAAGTGGAAAAATAAAGAAGTCATTAACTGAGACTACAGAAAGAGAAGATTAAGGTCAGGAGAAGGTAAAATATTAAAAGCTCCATTTTAGATAGATTAAATTTCAGATGCCTCTTATGTGCAAGTGGATAGAATACTTAAAATTTTCAGTTTCTTGTGAGTAAAGATAGGAAAGAGAAGATGTCCAAGGACTAAGTCTGGGGGGATGCCATCATTAAGGACCAGAAAGATAAGGAGAAAATATTTAAAAAATAAAAATGACAGAGAAAGCACCACTGAAGAGTATGAGAAAATCCAGGAGACTGGTTTCTTGGAAGCCAGGTAAAGGAAGTGTTTCAAGAGGAGAGTAATGCACTGTGTTCAATGCTTCTGAGAGGTCAAGTCAGACGGAGGCTGAGATTCAACCACTGGATTCAGCAAAGTCATTATTCAGCAATGATCTTTAAGGGTAAACCCTTGGTAACAGTGGCTTAAATGAGGTATAGAATGATGGCCTGTAGAGTGTATATACATTGTTATAGGGCAAAAATGGAAGGAAAAGGAGGAAGAGATGATACAATTGTATAGCAGAGTGAGTAAACAAAGTCAGAAAACAGCATGATCGCTTGGAAACATTCAGAACCCACTGAGGTTAGTTGGTTATGAACGTGGTGTGTGATTTCCTTCAGCAATCCTTGACTGCCTCTGTGCAGGGACAGAATGGGGAAGAGCCAGGGTTATCCAAGGTAGTTGGATAAACAGGTATATGGTGAGGGTAGTGCAAGAGAGATGAGAGTGTATGCATGGGAGTGATTATAATAATTGAACATATAATTTAATCTGGGTAAAGAAGGAAGTGAACACGTGAACTGGGTGAAGGATTGTGAAATGGACATACAACGAACAAACTGAAGATGGGAGTAGGTACATGAAAGAGGGGTACTATACGAGAATCAAACCTGGACATTTCTAGAGAAAACACACAGTCTGGGAACATGAATGGGAATCAAAGAGGACACCTACCTCACCTTCACAGATAGTGGCATGTGATATTTGGGAAAGAAAACGGCTCCCCTTGAGAGAGTTTCATGGCAAAGCATCGGGGAAGAGCCAAGTTTCCATTAAAACAAGAAGGGAAGAGAAGCAATACCAGCAAAGGTAGAGGATACTGGGGATTTGCAGAAGACGATAGTGAATGGGGTTTAGAAGGTAGAGAATGATGCTAGATGGGGTCAGAGAAGTGGGTACACAGAGTCCTGTAGGTATCAAGTAGACTGGGAATGACCTCAGAGGACTGGAATGCACTGAGCATGAAGTGGCCATGAGATGCAGTCACATGGCACCCAGGCAAACACTGATGTCATGAGAATGGGAGAGGGGGAGGAACATGACCAGGAGCAGGACAAATTATGGGGCCTGATTTCAGAATGATGGTTTCACCCCAAATGGACATTAGGTATGCTAATCACAAACCCACTTCCAGTTACTCTCTCCCCTTGAAAGCAATAAAACATCATTTACTAACACTTATTCTAAAAACCATAGTTGCTTATCAGGGATATTGGTCTAAAATTCTCTTTTCTATTGTGTCTCTGCCAGGCTTTGGTATCAGGATGATGTTGGCCTCATAAAATGAGTTAGGGAGGATTCCCTCTTTTTCTATTGATTGGAA
>NW_012117032.1:3088980-3089350 GCF_000951035.1 Colobus angolensis palliatus | reverse complement strand
CTACCTGACTTCAAACTATACTACAAGGCTATAGTAACCAAAACAGCATGGTACTGGTACCAAAACAGAGATATGGACCAATGGAACAGAACAGAGCCCTCATAAATAATACCACACATCTACAATCATCTGATCTTTGACAAACCTGACAAAAACAAGAAACGGGGTAAGGATTTCCTATTTACTAAATGGTGCTGCGAAATGTAGAAAGCTGAAACTGGATTCCGTCCTTATACCTTATACAAAAATTACTTCAAGATAGATTAAAGACTTAGATGTTAGACCTAAAACCATAAAAACCCTAGAAGAAAACCTAGGTAGTACCATTCAGGACATAGGCATGGGCAAGGACTTCATGTCTAAAACACCA
>NW_012117032.1:3068319-3088515 GCF_000951035.1 Colobus angolensis palliatus | reverse complement strand
CTTGGAACCAACCCAAATGTCCATCAATGATAGACTGGATTAAGAAAATGTGGCACATATACACCATGGAATACTATGCAGCCATTAAAAATGATGAATTCATGTCCTTTGTATGGACATGGATGAAGCTGGAAACCATCATTCTGAGCAAACCATCGCAAGGACAAAAAACCAAACACTGCATGTTCTCACTCACAGGTGGGAATTGAACAATGAGAACACTTGGACACAGGGTGTGGAACATCACACACCGGGGCCTACCGTGGGGTGAGGGGAGGGGGAGCGATAGCATTAGGAGAAATACCTAACGTAAATGACGAGTTCATGGATGCAGCACACCAACATGGCACATGTATACATACGTAACAAACCTACGCGTTGTGAGCATGTATCGTATATATAAAAAAACAAAACAAAACGAAAAACAAAGTTGCCTGGGCCATGTAAACTATCATTCATTCAAACTAATTTTGCCTCCAATTAGTTTAGATGTACCTCTCTAATAAAAAGGATGCACTGCTTACTAAATACTCTGTTGCCCTGTCCTTTGTGTTTTATGAATTTATTCTCTTTATAGAGATGCCAGCTTTTTCTAGTTGATTGAGAATTAGCAATATCTTAAAGTGAAGACAAGTGGCAGTCAAGCAAAGCATTCATGCCACCTTTGCTGAAAGAACAGTTTTCCTTGAGGTCCTTACCTCATTTTTGATGCTTCTTTCTTACTCCCTGCCTTTCTGGTGTCCTCTGTGCACATCCTGTCTGCCCTGGGATGTGTATTCCTGAAGTTCCCTAATTCTCAAACTCAGCACTCCCTTCTGTCCGCTCAATCCCCAAACTCTTGCTCTGCAGCGGAGCGATCTCGGTCAGGTATGAGGAGAAAATGAATCACATTAGAGTAATTTGCTCTAAGCAATGATCGATTTGAAGGTGAAAATGGGTACTTTCATGAAAAGAGAGAAAGAGAGCTTGTTAACTCAAATATACTTCCACGAAATAAAAAATATGTACGTTTGTTAAATGGAGAGGCTGTGAGTGAGAGCCTCGTATACTCTCAAGTAGAAGCATCTCGATTTCATTACCCGTTCCCATGTGTCCATCACAACACACACACTGCACATCAGGAGTTAGGATATATCATCATTCTGTTTCTAAAATACTGTTTTCTTGGTAGAACGACCGTCTGCTGCTAGCTTTTCTTTTTCACAGCTGCATTTTGTTAGTGGGAAGAACACCCGCCCCCCCCCCACCTTTTTTTTAAGAAAGTACCATCAAACATTTGGCCATGTTAATCTTCCATCTGTAAGACACACTTTACTTGGATTATCAGCAGGGTATGTGTCCTCTCTGAATTTGTTTTCCAGGGAATGGGAATTTATTCAAGTAAATTAATTTGCAAACAGATACAGCCATTGCTGGATGAATGGATTTTCGCTTGGCACTTTGAGGTGGAGCTCTGCGGGTATCTGGGCTATTGGCACTCACTGATGTCCTTAGATTGTCTGCCAGACCCATCCTATAATGCTGTAAGAAAAGATATGTGACAATTTTACAGTTCAGAACACAGCTCAGCCATCTAGCTTCCAGCTCTACTATTTATTTAAATGAATCCTGTAAGCTCTTCTTAGAAGATATTCATACATGTGGCCATTTAGTTGCTTTTCCTTTTTTGACTTGTTAATATGTTACTTTCACCACATCCATTCCTTGCTTTAAGTATTTTGAGGGTTCTTCCACATTTAAAACAAACCCTCTTGAAGTTTAACAATACACACAAATTCACCTACAGTTGGCCATTTCTGGAAATTCTCCAAACTTGAAAAATTCAGAAAATACTCTATAATATCCCATTGCTCCAAATGTAATAGTGTCTGTCAACAGGCTTCCTGTAGGCAAGTGATGTGTTTAAATAAATGGAAAGATACATTGGTTGGTCGCTGAAAAAAAGTAAATGAATATAAGGCTTAGTGGGAGTGATTTGCTTTGTTTGTTTGTAATTGTATCTTTAGTAAATTCAACCAAAGGGACAGGAGGCAATATTAACAAATGCATTTTTCATCCATCTGTATAGAGAATTTTGAGAGATAATGAGAAGTCTCAGCCTTCCACTGTGAAGGTGTAAATGTTCTCTTTCACAAAATTTTCCATCCAGTCAACAGTATTGTTGATTTCTTGAGTATTGACTGTTCTCACACACTCAGATGTGGGATAACACTGATCATGATTAGTTCACGTAGAGATGCAATGATAAATCCTCAGCCTAAACAGTCCTCCATGCACATAATGAAGGCTGAAAATAAGGAATGTGGTTACCGTCTCACGAAACCAGTTTTACAAGCATCGGTTTACATGTTTGGCCTTGGGTACTTAACTGTTCTGGGTCTCAGTTTCACCATCTACAAAAGGTCAAAAACAAATAAACTTGATGTTTTAATTTTGTGGTGCAGAGCTTCTCTGTAATCATTAATTTTTATTTCAGCCTCTTGTAAGGTGTTCTCCTAAAAATTCTAAATTAAAATTTGTTTGATAATTAATTCACCAATTGTTTTATTTTCCCAGAGTAAATGTACGTGCGTCTCTCTCGTATATCAAAGGTCTATAGGAGGTAGATTTCAGCAAAACAAAGTTCTTCCATTGGGCCTTGCATAGTTTGGGAAGAGACTATCTTTGTGCAAAGACCTAGAGAAGTTCCTAGAGGGAAAGAAGAGAGGCAGACACTCCTGAGTAATTAGAATAAGTGGAAAAATCATGAGAGCCAAGCTGAACACCGAAAGGCCCACTCACAGCAGAAGGCAAATGTGCTTCCCTATGAGCTACAAAGCCTGTTAGAGATTTTTCAGGCAGGAGGAAAACAAATTGTAAGGAAAGGAAATGGTTTATTCTGCTTTTCCATCTGCCGGACTCCTGAACATGGGGAAGAAAAATCATTCAGAGGAAAATGTTAGGTTCTAAGTAGAAGTAGCATTGATTCTGCTCTGCCTTTTTTCCTACATGTAATTTTCCTGCATTCTTTAAGAATATGTATATTCTCGCCTCTTGTTACAGCTTATATAAAAACACCAGGGAGCTTAGAATTTGAACAGAGTTGCTAGTTTGCGACTTACAAGGCTGACTAGGTCTCAGCTGCCTATAAAACAGCTGAGTGGCCTCAGTGACCACTCGCCACCCTCTTCTTACTGGTTGGTTCTCACATAATATATTCCAAACGGCCCCTCATGGGGGAAAAGATAAAGGAGGGTATAAATCAATCTGACCAGCAACTCTTTTGAATAGTCACAGCTTCTGCAATACTTAATGTCCCCAACCTCATGGGACAGCAGCTATTTAGATTCCTTTTAAAGGAAAAGCTATATACCTCGCCACAAAATGGATTGGATAGTCAATAACCGGATGATTTGTCTTTGTTTACCTTAGTCATGTTATATTCCTTTCCCAATTGAGAATTATCCTTAGTATTCTAAATTATTATTCTTTGGTTATTAAATTTTAAAAATATAAAGGTAAGTTTTTTGTTACTCTATAAACAATGTGTGTAGGGGGTGTTAATCTACTGACTTCTATTTTATTTTTAAAAATCTTCATTTGTGCTTTCTTAGTTCTTAACACCATTTGAAAAATGGCTGTTAACATTGACCTTGGAAAATGTGTAGATACCCAGAAAGAAATAAGCCCCAATAAGATGTTGCAGGTATTTTACCAGGTTTTTCCCACATTGGGCACAGAATTGTAACTCCAGTGAGCAGGTAAGCTCTACAATTATGCTGTCCAACTCAGTAGCTCCTCACCACATGACACTATTTAGATTTAACGCATAAAAATTAAATAAAATAAAAAATTAATTCCTCAGCTGCCCTAGCTACATTGCAATTGTTTAGTAGCCATATGTGTGGTTAGCGGCTACTGCACTGCACCAACAGACAGAGAACATTTTCCTCACTGCAGAAATGTCTATGCAGCTCGAGTTTCTCTGTGTAACAATGTCTAGAGAGGTTTTTAAACCAAGTCTAGCAGAGGTTGATAAAATATTTTGAAGAAAACTGCTGACACCACTCTGTGCAATATAATCAATATATTACTTATTTTGCAGGTATTCCTTGTTTTTGAGCAAAACTACCTTATACAGTGATATCATCTCATTACCTTTCATGGGTTGAATTATTTTTATATGTCTGTAGGTTAGTAAGTTTTTATGTAGCTTTTCTTGCCAGCCAACAATTTCTTTGTATGAGGTTGCCCTCTGTATCTATCGTGGTTTAAGAAATTACTGAAGTCTTCTATTAATTTTTACTCCTACCATTTATTTCAAACAGTGGAAAAATGAAAATGGCAATACTCATCCAAAGATGTGCAGGTCTCATAATTGTAATTCAACTAGGACAAGAGGGATGTTAGATGTACCCCAAGTGGTAAACCTTTAGCTCAAATTGAATTTTATTCAGGACAGAATGATATAATTAAAGGTGCTTAAAGTAGCAAGGATTGGCCAGGCGTGGGTGGCTCATGCCTGTAATCCTAGCACTTTGGGAGGCCGAGGCAGACAGTTTGCCTGAGTTCAGGAGTTTGAGATCAGCCTGGGCAACACAGTAAAACTCCATCTCTATTAGAATACAAAAAATTAGCTAGGCATGGCGGTGTGTGCCTGTAGTCCCAGCTACTCTGGAGGCTGAGGCAGGAGAATTGCTTGAATCTGGGAGATGGAGGTTGCAGTGAGCTGAGATCACGCCACTGCACTCCAGCCTGACACAGCGAGACTCCATCTCCCCCCCCCACCCCCAAAAAAGTAGCAAGCATTTAGCTTCAATTGAATGGTAAGTCAAGACAGGACAAGCTCAGTGGCATAACACAGTAAAATCTGAGATCCTAGCAGTGACTCTGAGACCCAGTTTCGCCTACCTGTGTCACCGCACCTGTCAATGCGTGACCATCACTGCCTGGATAAGAGAAGCTAGAGGACCTCTTGGCTTCCATCTCTTTGAAGCACATCTCATTATTCATAACTCAGCCACATGTCCACCAAACTATGAGCAAGGAAACCTGAAAGTCTAGTTTTTCTTACCAATTGTGAAGAGGAAATGTGTATGACGATATATCTTATTGTTTCTGCCACAGTGTGGCCATACAGAAATCCCACTTTATTTGATTTCCCACATATAGAACACCCTCAACCCCTCCCTAAGGGAGACAACTCAGCTAGTCACTGCATCCAGCTGAGAGTCTGAGATGTCAGAATAGTGTATATAAACCTCCACATGATCTATAAATAGCTCTTCTTTACATGGCAATCTTTTGGTTAAAAATGGAAGTTTGGTTCCCTACATATTCTCCCAGTGTAAAATATTGGAGCAAGGACAGAATGCATCCAAAGGAGAATAATGTGGGCACAATGCAGTCACTGCTTCATGGCAATGTTTAGATCCCTCTGGAAGAATTTGTGAAGTCTCCACTCCCCCATGCAGGGGAGAGGGGAGGTTCCTTACCTCAGCCCTGCCTCTGCTGTCAGGAGGAACATCCTCGTTCATCGTGCTTAGTGGCTCTTGGGTCATATTCTGGGGGGTCTCTTCCCTATTCATTATCCTCCTTGGCAATATCTGTAGTCCAGGGGTCAGAAACATGCTCTAATTGAAGGCATTTCACAGCCCTAGAAGTCTGTCTTATATTCAGGGAAGGTTGGAGGCCCACTGGTTGTTTTAAGTGTTGGACAAAGGTCTTATTGGTATAGGCTCATGAGTTATTTCTCAATAACTTCGTGGGTTACTAATCCATTTGTCTTCAGCCAACTCCATGTACTAGCATCTACCATTAAAAAACTTTTTCAGCATAATTCCCAATGTATGATGACTACCTTGATGCTTCATAAAACAATGAGAGGGACAATCGCATCCTTATTCTGAGCTCCCTGAGTCACTTGATCCAGCTGAGAAGCTCTATTCAATCTTTGTTATGCAAAATCCTTTTTAAAATCTCTAGAAGCAGTTTATTTTTTCAAGTTTTCAAGGCCCTGAATCTTAGGATGCTATCCATCTTTTCATGTCTGCTTGCAAACTAGATAATTCTTTCCTGGGCTCATCTCTTTCTTAAAATATATTGCCAATTCGACTAACACTTGCAAGTATATACTACTACAGTTCTGTTTTCCAGCCTCTTCCCCTAGAGCTACAAGCTGAGAAGGTGCAAAGTCTATCTTCAAGATGTAGCAGATGATAGTATTTTTAAAATATTTTGCATAACATGGGCCACTATTTTTTCAGCCTCTGAAATCAGTTTCTTTACTGCTTGTAAGCAAGTGAAAAATATTTCAGGTCACTGCTATAGCAGCACCTCACTTTCAGTACCAAAGACTCAGTCAGGTTTTTATCAAGTTCACAGAAACCTTTCTAGGAATTACAGGTAGGAACAGTTCTAATACAACATTGGAAAGCTAGAGAAATAAATATTAGTAGGCCACTTGCAGAAAATCCTTATGTCACTTAGAAAGTTGCCACCAACTGAGAATTCATTCTTGACAGATCTGCGGTGGAACCTAACCCCAGGACCTGCCTTGGCTCATGGCACCTGCTCTCTGCTGGGACATCCCTCCTCCCTTCAATGCCCTGATTGCAGATTACAGATGGATCGCAATCCATTCATTTTCATTACTTCTGGCAAGGCTGCTTAATGCGGCAGTTCTGTTTTTGTTTTCATTTTACTTTATTAATTTCATATTTGACTATAGGTACAATGTTACCTCGCAAATCTTTAGAACTTATTCATCATTTAAATAAAAAGCTATGCTCGTTGATTAGTAACTCCCCATTTCCCTCTCCCCCAGCCCCTGGCAATTACCATTTCATGATTTGATATTATAAATTGGACTATTTTAGACATCTCATGTAAGTGGAATTATGCAATATTTGTCATTCTGTTAGTGGTTTATTTCACTTAGCATGATACCCTCAAAGTTCACCCATGTTGTGGCAAATGGCAGAATGTCCTTTTTGGAGGCTGAATAATAATTCACTTCTATAAATACATATACCACGTTTTCTTTATCCATTCATCTGTCGATGGACACTTAGTTTGCTTCCACATTTGGCCACTGTGAATAGTGCTGCAACGATCATGCCATGCTAATACCTCTTTGAGATCCTGATTTCCATTCTTTTGGATAACTACCCAGAAATCGGATTGGTTAGCATTCGGATAGGAATGCATCTCTGTCTTTTAACCAGATCTCTCTCTCTCTCTCTTTCTCTCATCATCATCTTCTGTCAGTTGTATTTATTCTGCAACGTCAACATTCTTCTCAACTGGTAACTGCTCCTTGCCCTGAGAAGGGACCCTCCCATTTAATCAACACAATGGCATGTCCTCTAGGCAACAGTAGAGGGTATATTGCTCATGGTCAATATTATACAAGTTACAATTTCAGAAATAGGTAGATGAGAAAGAATAAGTCCACTAACTTGATGACACCAACAAATTGCAAATTCAACAAAAGGAATGATTTTATTCATAGTCAATGTGACTTCTGTTGGATAGTGGCTGTTTGAAGTTCACAGTCATATTATCTCTAGAAAGACTAGCACTATCTAGGGATGAAGGACTCATTGATAGAATACAGAGAGAGAGAGCTTATGACCTAGTCCTTCCTCTATTCCAACCCTTCAATGTCTTTCACAGAGAATTCAGCCAGAGTAAAATGTAACAGGGATCTTCTTATAAGAAGTATTTTTAAGATGGCAGACAGTAGTATTCTACCAAGTAACTACACACGATCTTTGCCTCCCATAGCCTGAAAGAGTACAAAATACCCAGTCTTTATTCTACTGGCTTCACCACAGTGGAGGCTTTAAATGGTGTGGCTATTTAAAATTCAATTGTATTTCAATAACAGGTCTTTCTTTGTCATTTCATACTATACAAAGCTATAGATCTTTCTACCTGTTAAGAGAAAAACAGGAAGCATCATAGTCATTTTATAGGCAACCAAAATTTTACTAGAGAAATAAAAGATACGGAATGTACAATGAACCATCACTGAGAGACCCCCTAGTGATATTTGACAGCATTCCAGAAGACAGAAGGGACCTTATCCAAGACAGAACTGAAAACTAGTGAACAGGCATGCTGCTCTGCCACAATAACTGTTCAAGCCTCCCAGAAATAAATCTGAATTAACACATAATTATTGTTTTCTGGCTAGTGTTTTTTTCTAGAAATAAATATGTGAAAGGGCTTTAGTTATTACATGTCTACTTTTGAAAAACACACTAATAATCTGCCCTTTCAAAACGCAAATCGACAAATTTTTAAGCATGAAAATGAGAAAAGAAAGAGAACTATATAAGGGATTCCAAAGAATGAAGGACACGGTGAAAATGAATGAGCTTTCCCTTTTATCCTATTCTACAATATGAGAGCAGGGAGACACTCAATGAAATTAGTAGGCAGTAAATTTAGAGCTAATAATAGGTAATACTTCATTAACTGGGCATATGGACTTCTCTGCAGTAAGAGGTCATGAAATGAGAACAGTAGCTGGATTTTTTAAAAAGACTGGATCATTTTGCATCTATTAATAACTTTGTGAGTTTGGCCAGCCAAGATAATAAGAAAGGTAATCTTATCACTTGCATGAGGATACATATCAGTTGCTTCAGGCAGCATTAGAAGAAACCACTTCTCTCTTTATGAAACACCTGCAACTGACTTTATATATATATATAAAATTTATATTATATATTACAGATATATAAATATACACACACATATATATTACAGGTGCATAAATACACACACACATATATATTACAGGTGTATAAATATACATACACGTATACATTACAGGTGTATAAATACACACACACACACCCCTATATATTTTCCTCTGAACTCCTGAATTTTAAGTCATTACTGAAGAGAATATTCTGGATCCAATGAATCTATACTCAAATGTTTAGAGCACATTATAGGAGTCCACAAACTTGAGACTTAATTGTAAATGATATACAACATACTTTTATTAAATTGTCTAAAATATCAATGGGATCTTTTTTCATTCATCATCTGTCTTCCACAGTAGTGAATAGAGCAGTGGGGTAACAGCTGGGAAATTTGAACAAGTCATTCAGCTAAAATCCCAGAGATACAGTGAAGCTCCTCCACATGCATCAGCACGTCTATGAACAAGTGGGGGGACAATAATTGCTCTTTAGAAATATTTTATACAAATGCCAATCAGACAGGCAGTCGAAACTATTTTCTGAACATCTACTTACTCCCTGAACACTGTCCAGGGGTGGAAGAGTTGCCTTGATAAACCAAGTAGCACAAGTCCTGTCCTCAGGAAGTAGTCAACATAAGGAGGGAGACAGATACTTTTTAAACACCCAAAACGCAGTGTTTGTGTTATTCTACTCTTAGAAAAGTGACTGAATAATTCAGACATTGTTGTTAACTCAGTCCTCTCTGCAACTGTGAGAGGGAAAATTATTGTGATCACTCTGTCTCCACCAGAACCTGAGTTCATAACATTAAATATCAGGAAAAATACTATCCTTAGGTTACTTCTGTATCTTGGCTATCGTGAATAATGCTGCAATGAACATGGCAGTGCATGTAGCTCCCTTAGATATTGATTTTATTTCCTTCCAATATATACCCAGAAGTAGTATTGCTGGATCATGTGAACACATAAAGAAAATGTGGTATATCTATAAAATGGAATGAGATTCAGCCACAAAAAAGGAGGAATTCCTGCCATTTGAGACAATGTGGATGAACCTAGAGATTATGTTAATTGAAATAAGTCACACACAGAAAGACAAATACCGTATACTCTTATATGTGGAATCTAAAGAAGTTGAACTCACAGAAGCAAAGAGTAGAATGGTGAATGACAGGGAATGTGGGGTGGGAGAAATGAGGAAACTGTCAATGAATACAAGCTTTTGGTTATAAGAGGAATAAGTTATGGGGATCTAATGCATAGCTTGGTGGCTATAGTAAATAATGCTGTACTGTATAATCGAAATGTGCTAAGACAGTAGATCTGTCCAATACACACACACATACGCACACACACACATCAGTGAAGTGATGGATGCGTGGATGTGTTAGTTTGTGAGGATCATTTTATAAGGTACCTATATATCAAATTATCACATTGCACACCTTATATGTATACAATGTTCATTTCTCAACTATGCCTCAATAAAGGTGGGGGAAAATACTGGCTATAAAGAAAATATTTTCACCTAGAAAGTTACATACTTCAAAATATTTCCAGAAGTAGGCATATACCTGTGTTGATAATTGCATAGTGTCTTATCCTGCTGCATAGGGAGAAAGCAGTGAAATGGTTTGTGTGACTACATCCTAAATCCATTATTTTTCTTTGGTCATTAAACAGGTAAACAATTATATTGAAGTTTAATAAGGACCAAGGTAGGGGATGAAGCTAGGTTGCAAAACTAGAGTGGCGATAGATACATTGTTGAAAGGTTTATACACCAATCTGCAGGGTTTGGAATTTATCGTACTGGTAACAAGTACTATGGAAGGATTACAGCTGGGCAATGGTATTATTAAATACACATTCTGAAAGTATCACAGTGGTGGTAGTGTAGATCTATTCAAGAGGGGAGATGGAAAGATTTGCTTAAAACCTATTTCAGTATCTAGAAAAAAAATGACAAGGATATAAAATATAGTCCTTTCAATGAAAGAATAAAAAGAAAGGCGATGTCTTCAAGAGACACCTAAGAAATGGCATCTGCAAAATGTTATAACTAAACGAATATGGGGAGGGGGTTATAAATAAGTTTTTAGAGCAACTCCAAGAGATCAGACAATGCCATGATTTGAAACATGAAAAGGGTTCTCTAACATGTCTGTATGTCAAAAGTCACCAGTAAAGTTGCCCTGACCCACTCCTAGATGTTATGAAATAGCAGGACTTGGGTGAAAGCCAGGTATCTGACTTTTGTCCACGCCTCAAAGGGGAAACTGCTGGGAATCTGGGGCTGAGAAGCAATGAGATAGGGAATAGAGGAGAACCTGCTGATATGGCTGGTGAAGGAGAAAGATAATCTTTTTGAACAGAATGCAATTTAGTTGCTTGTGGAAATGAAAGCCCAAGAGAAACTTGGTCTCTTCTATGTTATGTGTCTAGCCTAGAGACTGCCACACAAGGGGATCCCAAAAGGGTTTGTTTTATTAAATAGGCGAATTGATCACCAGTAGACAAAAAAACCAAAAAAAAAAACCAAAAAAAAAAAAACCACAGGAATAGATTTTAAAGTAGAGAATACACTGAGACATAACATGTTGTATTAGTCCATTCTCATGCTGCTAATAAAGACATACCTGAGACTGAGTAACTTATAAAGGAAAGAGGTTTAATGGACTCACAGTTCCACATGGCTGGGGAGGCTTCACAGTCATGGGGGAAGACAAAGGAGGAGCAAAGGGATGTCTTACATGGTGGCAGGCAAGACAGCATGTGCAGGGGAACCCTTTATAAAACCATCACATCTCATGAGACTTAATTCACTATCAAGAGAACAGCATGGAAAAAACCAACCCCCATGATTCAGTAACTTCCCACCGGGTCCCTCCCACAACACGCGGGTATTATTATAATTCAAGGTGAGATTTGCGTGGGGACACAGAGCCAAACCATATTGCATGTCATGGTAGAAAGAGGATGGGCCTTGCAAACAGAAGGGGTTGGCACACAGCCAGTGAGTGGCAAACTCTACTTTTGCCACTCATTGACTGTGTGGCTTGGAGCAAGTTATAGCCTCTTTAAGGTTCAGTTTTCTCAACTTTCAAATATAGAGAATATTGTTGCATTTTCAATGCTCCAAAAGAAGTAAATTAATACATGTGTAAATGTAATAACAAATATATAAATTACTTAGAATTGAGTATGGACTCAATAAATGATAATTATTGATGCATTATGTCACTTAGTTGTTAAATTATTGATACAATATTTATAAATATCAATATACTAATCATTATTCTTATGGAGTTTAAAGTGGTTGAGATCTTCTAGGAAAGAATTGTAAGTCAAAGAAGAATTGAGTATGGACTCAAAAAATGATAATTATTGATGTCTTATGTCACTTAGTTGTTAAATTATTGATACAATATTTATAAATATTAATATACTAGTCATCATTCTTATGGACTTTAAAGTGGTTGAGATCTTCTAGAAAAGATTTGTAAGTCAAAGAAGAACAAGAACAGAGGCCTGAGGTACATGAACAATTAAAGGGCAGATAGGAAAAGCAAATAAAAAACAATTGGTGATAAGAGAGGAGATGAGAGGGGAACCAAGATAGGTTTTCGAAAGCAAAGATGAACCAATAATGTCAAATAGAAGGGAGGAGCTAAGTGGGCAGTAGCTGAAAAATGACCATTGTAATTGGCATAGAATTGGTCACTTATCACTTTAGTAACAAGTTACATTGTAGTGATCAGTTGAATGTAGAAGTACATACTAGCTG
This sequence comes from Colobus angolensis palliatus, assembly GCF_000951035.1. Lineage (NCBI taxonomy): Eukaryota > Metazoa > Chordata > Mammalia > Primates > Cercopithecidae > Colobus > Colobus angolensis. The sequence continues at coordinate 3,076,024 of NW_012117032.1, read as the reverse complement.
AAGAAGTACAAATGTGGGTATAGGCTACTCTTTCAAAAACTTTAGTGTTCAATGTATATATGTGTGTGTGTATATATATATGTGTGTGTATGTGTGTGTGTGTGTGTGTGTGTGTGTGTGTGTGTGTATAGAGAGAGAGAGAGAGTAGTTGCTAGGGAGAGTCAGAGCCAAGGACACACTGCTAGGTCTTGTGGACAAAAAAATATTGTTGGGTTTTCCAAGGCTGAGCCACAAATTTCCATTCCAGCACCTGAACACTGACTGCCACATACTATTTCTAGTAGATAGTGTTCTTGAGTGGGTGAATGAGTATGATATTCTGGTCAGAGAAAGAGGGTGAATAGAAAAGCATTATAGGATTAGGAAGAATCTTTGCAACAAAGTGTAGTCCAAGATCTTGGACAGAAGAGGGAATATAAAGGTGGAAGCAGTTCCAGTTTCATCTCTTACCACTACTACTCTTGTTTGGTTTTGGGCTACTAGCGAGTTTGCTTGCCAGGGGCCTTGGCACTAAAGTAAACCCGTATTACCATGATAGACTATGGAAAAACAAAAAGACAAAATAAACTCTTTTATATTGACTCATATCGGAATCTGATTGTTGATCTTTCGACTCTTCCACCTTGTTACCTCCTGCAGGCTCACTGACAGATTCATTTCCAGATTTTGGGTCTACAGCTCCAGAAGGAAGGTTGTGAGCTTTTAGTCTTCCTGTAGTCATAGTTATTAATACTAAAGCCTAGATACTATAAAACCAAAACAATAAATGCCACATTCCCAGTACTCTCAATTCAAAAAAAAAGCCATCAAGACTACAGGTAATGCCAACAAATGCACAGCGTCTAGCTGGTATCTTGTCACAATTTCTAAACCTGGGAGATTTAGCTGTCCTCTGGCTACACAAGAATACAGTAAGCCTATATACAGATGGATAAAACAGCCTCCTGAAGACATTTTTGTAATATAAACAAAAAATTAAAAAATTAGATTTAACATACATACAAACTTGCTCCACATTCTTCAAACCACTGACCCCTTTGCTGCAACTGAGGGCTTCTGTCGCAGAGCTTCCCCTGTCCCTGCCTTCCCAGATGCTCACCTCATCTAGAACCATCTGCTCCATTACAATTGGTCTTTTTGATTTTTCCATGGACTCAGGGTCTTTATGCAGTGTATATAGACGATAAATGAATGAATATATATTTGATAATGATAGCTATGAAGTTAAGTGCTTGGTTCCTCCAAGGAACATATTTAAAGTAAATGAGATAACCAGTCACACAAAGACTTCGGAGAATGCTATCACAGGAACTTCAAGAAATGTACTGTAAGTGGTAAGGAGATGCCTGGGGAAGGAAGATGGCACATTGCACAGGCATAGACTGGTGGAGTTTCCTGTTACTCTTCAGAAATAAGAACATGAATATTAAGAATACTTCGTTAGGCAGGGAGTGGTGGCTCACATCCATAATCTCAGCACTTTGGTAGGCCTAGCAGGGCAGATCGCTTGAGCTTAGGAGTTTAGACCAGTCTGGGCAACATGGTGAAATCCTGTTTCTACAAAAAAAACATAAAAGTTAGCCAGGCATGGTGGGGCACCCCTGTAGTCCCAGCTCCTCGGGAAGCTGAGGTGGAAGGATCACTTGAGCCCAGGAGGTCAAGGCTGCAGTGAACTGTGAGCATGCCATGGCACTCCAGCCTGGGTGACAGCGTAAGACCCTGTTTCAAAAGAAAAACACATAAAAAAGAATACTTTGTTTTGCTAGATCATTATAAGCATCCTTCCATGAATTTAAGAAATACAAGATAAAATAAAACTTGACCAGTTCTTACTAATCTGCAAAATCATTTTCCCTGAGAGAAACCAAAGAAAGGATTACTGTAATGAGGTCTTAACTCCCACATGTTTTCTATTTGTTCTAATCACTGGTGAGGGAGGGAAGAAAAGGCAAATATTTGAAACCAGTGGAATGCTAGATACAATTTTGTAAAATATCAAGATATTTCTTTAGCATTTTTAATTTTGTCATGCTTCTTTGGAAACTTTGTGCTACTAGTTGAAATATTATTAAAGGAAAATACATGCAGAATTATGTAGGAAGCAGAGATGAAAGGTCTCATCAAAATAAAGTGTTTAAATAAAAAAGAAAAATGAAAACAACAGAAGGCTTTGAAAGGATCACACAACCTGGGTCAAGCATGCCCACAAAATAGCCAGGGCATTGCTAAACTAACTGCGAGATGACGTTTTGCTTGGTATTTAATGAAGTAGCCCTATAATGTTAGAACATAGAAATGAACATTGAAGACATTCATTGTAATACAATCAATGATTTATTTGTATAGGGCCTTCTCTGCCACTTGAGAGTGTTAAAAGTCTACATGGCACATCCCAGAGCCAGCTAGCCTGAAAGGTCACCTCCTGCTTCCCAGCTCTCTCTACCATTCACTGCTCTACCTTTTCATTTTGTTTAAGAACTTATATTTGGCCGGAATTTCTGTGCTTTAGAAATTTTACCCTAATTACTCTCACAAATTCATTTTCCTGAGCTCTCAGGGTTTCTGCAAACAGACATATAGATAGCAATTTAATATCCCAGCAATGTGATAAAAAGTTAGAACTTTTCAGCACTTTGGGAGGTAGAGGCAGGTGGATCACCTGAGGTCAGGAGTTCGAGAGCAGCCTGGCCAACATGGTGAAACCTGGTCTCTACTAAAAATACAAAAATTAGCTGGGCGTGATGGTGGGCACCTATAATCTCAACTACTCGGGAGGCTGAGGCAGGATAATCTCTTGAACCCGGGAGACAGAGGTTGCAGTGAGCCAGAATCATGCTACTGCACTCCAGCCTGGGAGACAGAGCGAGACTCTGTCTCAAAAAAAAAAAAAAAGAAAGAAAAAGGGGAGAACTTTTCCTCCATTTTCTACGTAACACAAAACAGGCAACATCACTCTTGAAGAAAACTGGAAACAATGTCTGCATTAGGTAGATGCTCCAAAGGCAGGGGAACATACACCTTCCTCTCCCCTGCCTTCCTCATACAAGGCACAGTGCGCAGGCTGACAGAGAGAGTAAAGTTGATCAGTGCTGCTATTTCATTTCAGTTGAGGCTCAAATATATCCTTATATGCCATCCTAATAATTAACAATTCACTAAAACATGAAGCCATTTTAAAATCAAAGAGTTTGGAATTGAATATATCTGATATGGTTTGGCTCTGTGTCCCCACCCAAATCCCACCTTGAATTATACTAATCCCCACGTGTCATGGGAGGGACCCATTGAACTGAATCACGGAGGTGGGTTTTTCCTGTGCTGTTCTCATGATGGTGAGTAAGTCTCATGAGATCTGATGGTTTTATAAAGGGTGTTCCCCTGCACACGCTGTCTCTTGACTGACACCATGCAAGACGAGACTTTGCTCTTCCTTTGCCTTCAGCCATGATTGTGATGACTCCCCAGCCACGTGGAACTGTGAGTCATTGAAACCTCTTTCCATTATAAATTACCCAGTCTCACGTATGTCTTTATTAGCAGCATGAGAACTAATACAGTATCTAATATTCTGAAAATTAGAAAGCTTGCAACGATGAATTCTTGAAGGGCAAGTCCATGTTTTCAAGAAAAGCAGAATATATATTGAAGAACAGGTCACTGCATTTACACTATCGCACATACACACACAAGCACATACACACGTGTGTCCATATATAAATGTGTGTGTTGTTTTTCCAAATACAGAGATCAAATACGCATGTTTTAGGCTTCCCTTACTTTTTTCCACTTCAACAATGCTTAAGGTTGCCAGTGCAAACCTAAGTCCAAGTCTAAGAGATATATTCAGGTCATTCTCCATCAAAATAGTTAACATAATTACAAAATGTAAAAGTGAGTCACCTAAGGGTATATTATAGTAAGTACTCAGGGTCATTCACTTTTGTGGCTAAGTACAAAACAAAATGTACCAACTTCCATAGGAAACAAGCATCTGAGCCCAGTCTGAGCTCCCTAAGAGAGTCAAAACTATCCTGAGCTGGATGTAGTCCCAGCTACTCAAGAGGCTGAGGTGCAAGGATTGCTTGCACTCAGGAGTTCAAGGCCAGCCTGCACAACATAGTGAGATCCTGTTTCAATCAATCAATCAATCAAACTATCAATCAATCAATCAATAAAATGCTTCTTAGCCTTCAATTTCAGTTCAATTTGAGGTCATCAAAATAATTGCTCTTGGCTTGCTGCTCTCATTTCTGGGTAATTTGTCAGTGTTTAAGACCATGGCTTCCTTACTTTTTTGTTTCAGATTAGTCCAAAAGTGTGCTCTAATTAAGCTACCCTGCATGTTTTTTCCAACAGGAGGACTCTAGTGGAGGGGCCCAGGGCCACAGCGGGGCATTCACATGGGCTTTGGAGTTTGACAGACATGCCTCATATCTAAAATCTACTGAAGACTCACTCTGTGGCCTTAGGCAAGCTGCTTGACTTATGACCCTTATCTCATCTTTGAAGTGGGAATAATAACAATTGCACAGTTTTTTTTTAGAATTAATTTACATAATCGACACATATGGATAGATAAAAACAATTATTAAAAATTGTAGCCATTTATTACCTGATAGGCGTTTACATATCAGAAAGATTAATTTTAAGAACAAAGCTAAATCGATGCCTCCATAATAAAAAATATCTTAGTGCCATACAGATCTCTAAAGCAATTGTCCCAAACATTCTTATTCCTTTTTAAATTGCAAAGAGACATATAGATGGCACTTTAATATTCCAGTAACGTGTTAAAAAGTTAGAACTTTCCAGCACCTTGGGAGGCCAATTAGTTTGCAAGGGTTTGCAAACTAAAACTTGTGGGCCAAATTAGACTGCACTTGTTTTGTAAATAAAGTTTTATTTGAACAATCATATCAATCATTCATGTTTTTTTTCTGTGGCTGCTTTGGTGCTAGAATGGCAGTGCTGAGTATTTGCAATAGAGACCACATAGACTACAAAGGCTTAATTATTTTCTATTTGGCCCATTGCAGAAAAAGCTTATCAACCCCTGGTTTGCAACATTCAAATAAGTTTTATTATTAGAGAAAAAAAAAAGCTCCTGTTACCTTTAGCCACATTTACAATTGTAACTTTATCCCAAGCAGCAACAGTGCAGTGACTTTTTGGGTTTCATCTGTGGTGGGCTGGAAAGTGACAGTCTCCTGAAGGGTCTGGAGACAACAAAATAATCTGGCAGCAAAATGATAATGTATGAGGAAGGGAGAGAAAAAGATTGTTACCATAAATGATAGAAACTAAGCTTTCTTCTCCTGGAAAAATTAACTGCTCCAAACAGAGCCAGGACTAGGATGAGGAGACCAGAGAGACTCACCTTACACACAAATTTAAGGGAACACCAAAAACTGGAATCAAGATAAATAATATTTAAAGTAATAAGTTAATGATGATAAAATACCAGAATATTAAACAAGGACAAGATCACTGTTACTGACTTTCTTTTGTATCAGGTTCTAATATGGTGCCATGTGGATCAGCCCAGCTTAGTCCACTGGTAACTGAGCCAGCCAATGTCTTCTGCAGCAGGATCCTGAAAGGATGAACAGTAAAACAAGCAGAGCAATTGTGACACAGGTCTTTAGATATTAGCACAGCTTCTGATGCATCAAAACATGACCTTAGACCAGACGCAGTGACTCATGCCTGCAATCCCAGCACTTTCAGAGTCTGAGGCAGGAGGATCATTTGAGGCCAGGAGTTTGAGATCAGCCTGGGCAATATAATGACACCCCATTTCTACAAAAAAAATTAAAAAATTAGCCGGGTTTGGTGGTGCATGCCTTTGGTCCCAGCTACACGGGAGGCTGCGGCAGGAGGACTGCTTAAACTCAGGAGGCTGACACTACCATGAGCCATGTTCACACCTCTGTACTCCAGCTTGAGTGACTGAGCAAGACCCTGCCCCAAAACACAAAACAAAACAAAAAACAACAAAAAAACACACAACTTGAGTTTTCTCTCTCATCATCCCTATAAACTTTAGTCAAGGTGGGTAACCTCAGCTGACTCAGGAGGCAAGTCCCAGCAGGCTCCTGACCTTCTGCTCCATCTTAGGTAATCAATGTCCCTAAGGCCCATTGCAAACACAATCTCATTCAGAAATTAAAGCAGTCTTGTTTTTAAAAATTAAAATATATAAAAACGAATTTAAGGGCAACAACTCTGACTTGGCAATTCACCCCTGCCTCAAGCTGAAAACCTGAGATTATAAAGGAGAAGAGAACTTGATTTCCCTGCCTTGCAATGCAGTAATCATCCCACCCCACCCAAACTCCTTGGTTTCTTATCTCTAGGAGCAGGTGCAGAAAGGAGTGAGAGGGCTGGAAAGACCTTCTTGATACCGTTAAACACAGGTTCTGTGCAACATTGGCCTTGCATCTTCAATGGAGACACTCTTGCAGCCCCTATTCAGGCTCTTTGGACATAGCCTCCCCAGCGTCTTTGACAAAGCTCCTTGACACAGGTGGATGCTGGTAGCCAACTTCTGACTCCTTCCTCAGCCTCAAAGCAGCCAGCATTTATTTCCTGATTTTTGTTGTTGGAAGCCTGCCATCTCTCCAACTCATACCATTTCACAGGACTCAAGGCAAACCCACCCATCTCTCTCTCCTCTTCACCCACATTTGGTCCATGAGAAACATCTGTTCACTCCTTGCCTTGACAGACTCCAGGATGGCACGGCACCCAATGCAGCCACTTCTTTTTCTGCAGTCATCTTTTGCAGGAGTTAATACTCAGCTCTGCAAGTCTCCAAACTGCAGTTAGAGAGCTATGAGATGCTCCTGTGGAAGCTTCCTCATTAGATTTGCGGGGTGGTGACTAGACTAGCATCAGAGCACTGACTCTGTACAAAGACATCTCTTCCCAAATCCTTTCCTCTTTCTACTGTGACCTACTTTTACATCCTGTCTGGTTGAGTGATCCAAGAATCATAGAACAATTTCTCTAGAAGTTCATTTGTAAATTCTCCCTATGAAGGGCGGGTCTGATAGCCACTTTGGTATTTTATTGGCACAACAGTAAAAACCAAGACAGAAACAGTTCCTCTTTAACATCTTTTACCATGTCACAAAGAAATCTCAGCCAAGCCCATTATCTAGGTGTGATAACCACAAGGTCATATATTTGAAGTCATAACCACAAAATAAAAAATCTGGCCAGGTGTAGTGGCTCACATCTGTAATACCCCAGCACTTTGGGAGGCTGAGGGCAGATGGATTACTTAAGGCCTGGAGTTTGAGACCAGTCTGGCCAACATGGTGAAATCCCATCTCTACTAAAAAATACAAAAATCAGCCAGGTATGGTGGTACACGCCTGTAATCCCAGCTACTAGGGAGAGTAAAGCGTGAGAATCACTTGAACCCGGGGGGCAGAGGTTGCAGTGAGCTGAGACGATGCCACTGCACTCTGGCCTGGGCAACAAAGCAAGACTCTGTCTTAAAAAAAGAAGACAAAATATCTGAAGTCATACGGGAAGGAAATAATGTTTTTATACACAGTGCAAAGAAATTAAACACCTTGAAAAAAGATTTGACAAATGGCTAACTAGAATAACCAATGTAGAGAAGTCCTTAAAAGAACTGATAGAGATGAAAACCATAACACAAGAACTACATGACAAATGCACAAGCTTCAGTAAC
>NW_012117032.1:3065307-3065753 GCF_000951035.1 Colobus angolensis palliatus | reverse complement strand
AAAGAGGACACAAACAAATGGAAGAACATACCATGCTCATGGATAGGAAGAATCAATACTGTGAAAATGGCCATACTATCAAGGTAATTTATAGATTCAATGCCATCCCCATTAAGCTACCAGTGACTTTCTTGAAAGAATTGGAAAAAACTGTTTTCAAGTTCATATGGAACCAAAACAGACCCTGCATTGCCAAGACAATCCTAAGCCAAAAGAACAAAGCTGGAGACATCACGCTACCTGACTTCAAACTATACTACAAGGCTACAGTAATCAACACAGCATGGTCCTGGTACCAAAACAGAGATATAGACCAATGGAACAGAACAGAGCCCTCAGAAATAATACCATACATCTACAGCCAACTGATCTTTGACAAACCTGACAAAAACAAGAAATGGGGAAAGGTTTCCCTACTTAATAAATGGTGCTGGGAAAATTGGCTA
>NW_012117032.1:3052252-3063400 GCF_000951035.1 Colobus angolensis palliatus | reverse complement strand
GAAGCATTTAAGGTATTCCTAAAGATTTAGGGAGAGGAAAATCTGCTCATTTGGTGATGCTCCATCAGAGTAATTACCTGGAGAACTGATGTAATAACACGATGACAGCAGGCCATGCTCAATATGTTGCACTTTTAGTGCAGCTGGGGAAACTGCGGCTGTAGATTTTGCTCATCTTTCAGCTTAAGAAATTAAAAGTTTTCCTCAGTTAGTAACATTAATGATCAGAATATTTTGCTACCAAATCTTGAAATTTAATCTACCCATCTGGATCTTTTGGAGTTGCTTTTTTGAGTGTTTTAAATCTTAATTCCTGAATGCATCTTCAGACAACAGATGCTACAATATATACAGTACAAATAAAAGTTTTCACCTGCCTCCATGTTTTTACCAGTTCTGCTTGCAGGTATTAATGCCATCTCTATGCTTTCCCGACTTGCATTCCCCTTATCCTTGCTTCTCACACCACTGGACTTGTGGTCAAGCCTATTCCAAACTGACACTCACACACAAGTTTCAAGAAAACGCTATATGAAGGAATAAATCTTACATTTTCTTCTAATTTGGTTTCCTAATGTAATGCTTTGGTGTGATTTGAGTTCATTTTATGACACAGTGGAGCTTTTGAGAAGTTTCTTATGTGAAGTTTTCAGGGTCCATATCATTCATTGCCTACTTTATTATTATTATTATTATTATAAAAGAAGAAATAGGCATCCTGTGGGATAAGGGAATAATCAGGGAGATAAAAGTGGTCACGGTAGGGTAAGAAATACAGTATGGATTTTATCAGAGTTCCTTCAACTCAATCCTTTCACACTTCCTTGTCCCCCAAACTAATCTTAACCATTTTCCACTTTTTTTCTTTTTTCTTTTCTTTTTTTTTTTTTTCTTTTTTAAATACAGAGTCTTGCTTTGTCACCCAGGCTGGACTTCAGTGGCACCATCTTAACTCACTGCAGCCTCGAACAGCTGAGCTCAAGCAATCTACCCGCCTCAGCCTCCGAAGTAGCTGGGACCACAGGCATGGATCTCCATGCCCATTCAATAAAAAAAAAAAAAATTTGTTTTGAGAGACGAGATCTTACTATGTTTCCCAGGCTAGTCTCAAACTCCTGGGATCCAGTGATCCCACCTCTTGGGCTCCAGTGATCCTACCACCTTGGTCTACCAAAGTGTTGGGATTATAGGAGTCAGTCACTGCACTTGGCCTGTCACCACTTTTCTTGTGGAAGGAAGTGGGGATGTGGCACTTAGCACCCTAGGCATGGACTCCTGGCTCCCTCCTGGCCCCCACGGTTCATGTCTCAGGCTCTTCTAGGCATATGGTCAACTTATGTTATCTCAACCAGTCTGTCTGGAGCCATGGAGAATTCACAGCATCAGCATGGTCTAGCCTTGAGCCCAGCACCAAGTGCTTAGCCATACTCCAAGAACTTTCTGGAAAGCTTATTCATTCTGCATTGACACCCCAATACAAAAGCTTTGCTGCTGATTTATCTCGGTTATCATTTTCTTAGTCAGAGGCATTTCTAAGAATTGTTTTGTCATTTCTCCCATCTTTTTATTGCTAACTCAAATGAATACAATATGAAAGAAAAGAACAGCAAAAGCCCTGTTTGAAAGAAATATTTCCTTGCAATGCCTATGTGGCTTTTTAAAACTAGGAATCCTTTTAAAACAGTCTTATGGCTATCTTCAACCATTTGCATAACTATTTGCCCACTCAACAAACATGACTTCCCAGTAGTTAGTAAAAGAACTCTTTGAGCTCATAAGGATCTCAAATGCAGCTAAAAAAAAAAGGAGATGAAGCTGCCTTCATGGCATTTCTACTGCAGATCCTAAATTTAGCATCATTAATCTCCTCCCTTTAAGTTAAAAAGTTCTTTAGGTGTAATCACTCTTTACCTATCTCATTCTATACTTCCTGTTAACTTGATTCTCTGTGCTCAGAAGCCTCAAAATATCTGGGAAAAAAAGAATCAACACTTCCAAATATTCAGATGTTTGATGCCACGTGCAGATTAAACAGCCGGGGTGGGAGCAGTTTGAATTTTATCCAGATGCATTTAAATTGTGTACACTCACCCCTAGCCCTTGTTTTTAGGTGCTCAGGGACATAATTCTTTGAAATAAAATAACTCAGAGTTGTAGTCCTTACATACTGTCTTTATTTACTCATCACTTCTTGTTAACGAGATCACATACACATACAATGTGCCAAAAGTAATTTCTGCCCAAATGGGTATATCATTTATAAAATATTCAGTGTAGGCCGGGCACAGTGGCTCATGCCTGTAATCCCAGCACTTTGGAGGGTGAGGCGGGCAGATCACTTGAGGCCATGAGTTCAAGACCAGCTTTGCCAACATGGCGAAACCCTGTCTCTACTAAAAATACAAAAATTGACCAGGTGTGGTGGTGCATGCCTGTAGTCCCAGCTACTAGGGAAGGTGAGGCAGGAGAATCCCGTGAACCTGGGAGATGGAGGCTACAGTAAGCCAAGATTGTGTTACTGCACTCCATCGTGGATGATAGAGCGAGACTCCGTTGCAAAAAAAATAAATAAAATATTCAGCGTAAAAATCGTATTTTGACTGAAAAGCAATTAAAGATGACTAAAAAAGCTCTTCGTGCTTTAGAATTTCCCCCTCAGTATACCCTGTCCTAGTTTCTTGTGTCTGTCGCCCTTGTTAACTTGTGTGTTCTCACATTCACCCCAACAATGCAAGTCTGTAAAGGCAAAGTTTCTTGAGAGGACCCTGATGTGAGCTGGTGATTCCTTGGGTTTATTGTCAGCTGTGTCATTCGGTATGGCCTGGCTGATACAGTAGAAAATTGCTGCATTCCATCAAGCCGTTAAACACTGAGGCTTAGAGTTAATCCAGGGCTCACTAAAATTTTTCATATAACCTCTAGGTGCTAATCTGCTTGATAGGAGGTTGCTCCGTGCCCTCCAACATTTGAGACCTGGATGTGTGCACAGAACAAGTTTCATCCACAACTCACGGACTCCTGCTGATGATTTACTTTTCTGCGTTAAGCCTGCTAAATTCTAATGCTATAATTCTGTAGCTGTGTCCCCCAAACTATTATGTAATCAACCCGAATGCCAGCTGTCCAGGATTTACTAAAGCGGTCATCTTAAAGGAAGCTTTGAGCAAAAAATGGTAGAGAGCACTGATGTCTCAAATGATTAAAACTAGCTTCCTAGTGTTTTTTTCTATTAGTCTTGTCTTCATTATTTTTGTCATGGTTTCACTGAAGATGAGAAGCATGAAAAGTGGGATATTCTTTATTTCATGTCTTATGGTTTCACATGAATAAGCTGTTCGACTGAAGGAATGTAATCAGTGATAAAGGCAACAGTACAAATACAGGAACTTGGTTCTCTACCCTGGAAAATGAAAGAAAGAAAAAGAAAAACTCATTTGATGATGTCAACCTAAGATTTTTGAAAAGTAACAGACCCTTATAGATCCATTGGTGGCAGGGAAATAAAAACATTCTTGCATGTTTCTATTTTTTTTTCTTTTAAAGTAACAGAAGTAACAGAAAAGATCTGTTTACCTTCTTTCCTTTATGAAATCATGGCAATGACCTTAGGGCAAAAATATTGGAATTCGTTGCTGGAGGACTGCTTGAGACAGCATGATTGATTAGTATACCATCTACCCTCTATCTCTTTTTCAGATCACATCTAACAGCATGCTTCTTACCTTTCTCATGCCTTTTAATTTAGCTCAGTTTTCATGGCTGGCCTTATAGTTGAATGCATTTATTTATTCACTTGATGATTTTATCTTTCTTTTTCCTAGCCTCTCAACCCAAGACACCTTTTTTATATCATTTAAAACAGAGCAGTTTGGGGTGTAACACAGATAAAACACTCCACGGGAAACAATGTCTTAATTAAGTAATTATGTCCATGTTGCTACTCAGTGAAGTATCCTTAACCGCAGAGTAGGTTCTCACAGGTGAATGCATACATGGTACCTATAAGCTTGGAGAAAGGCTTTGTACATTGCACTGTCCATAAGAAGCCACTTTAAGTGCTCTATTTTATGAATGACTTCCGTACCCATGGAAAACAGTCAGTCAACTCTAGGGCCTGACGGAAACAGTGATCCTTCAGCCATGATGAAACCACAAGAATATTTATCTTCTCTAGAGTAGCCGCAACTGCAGAGAGTTTACTAAAATTGCCCAGTAATATTTAATATCTACCCAACCCCTTTTTGAAAATGCTCTCTCCTACATCCCTCTTCGTTCTCCATTCCCACTCCCTACTCACCAGCGGCAGTATGTTTTTAACAATGTTAACATAGAGCTCACTGCCAAGCTGCTGGGCAGTGAAAACAGGAGAGCAGAGAGCATTCTCACTTCTGGGCCTTCCACCACTTATCCCTGTTGCATCAAGTGGTAACTGAAGTTTCATTATCCTGTGGAAGCAATACTAGGACTATGAGGTGTGAAGAGCTGAAACAAAATTCCTGGTGTAATCTTTCTGGTGAATCATGAACGACGCAGATGTATTGGCTGAACTGCAATTTTTTATTTTATATATTCAAGGTATATAGCATGATGTTTTGAAATGCATATCCACCACTGGGAAATTTATTGTTTTAAATAGGGAATTAGGTTGTTTGTTTTGAAGACTATCAAAATAAAGATTTTTTGGAGGAAAGGGAAGCGCATTTGTTGAGTGACTACGTTTCAGGCCCGTATTCCAAAAACATCTGCCATACAGGTATTATTATCTTCACTTTATAAATAAAAAATTTGAGATTCATAATGATTAAGTTTCCCAATTTAACATCTCTAAAAAATGAGAGAGATTCAAATACAGCAGTCTCTGTGCAAACCACATGCTTCTCAAACTCCCCTGGCTGATAATTTCAGAATACAATTTGTTCACAGATTGGAAATTGCCAATGTTAAATATAAAAAAGTGCAATCATGGGGTTTATTTTGCCATTAACAAAAATTAAAACAAAAAGAACAAATCTATAATCCTGCCAACAGAATAAATCAAGCTGTTTTCATTTCTCTGTATTTCGTTTCAGGCTTGTTTATGTCCAAATTTTGGCTCTGCAACTGAAAAACCATGAGATCTTTGGCAAATTGTTTAATTTCTTGATACCTGAGTTTCCGCATCTGTAAAAATGAAGGTAATTTTAGTACCTTCTTCACAGTATTGTTATGAGCATTTAATTAGATAATAAATATAAAGTGCTTGGGATGGTGCCTGCCACATGACAGAAACTTGGTGTTAACATTATTTCTACTTGTGAGCATTGCACAGATTCACAGCCGAGTAGCTACCTACCCTGCCTCAGGTTAATTCTAGAAGTATCTATTTTCCTGTGAGCTCCCTCCAACTAAGTAGTAGGAAGAAAAGTTTAAGCTTGATCATCATGGAACATTTATGCCTGTTTGGGTTTAAACTGTCTCATGAAAGTCAGTCAGTACCTTTCTGAGAAATACTCTTTGACTTTTAGGTCCTCCCCATTTATACCTCCACCATCCCACTGCTCCCCAAGATGGTGCCTGGCGTATGAGAGCACCATGAGCCCACAGGGCCAGGGCACACTCTGGACTGGAAATCCACAGGACACTGACTGCATCCCTATTGGGCTCCAACGAAGGGAGGCTGACCTGGGCCTCCCTTCAGCAGAGACCAAGTCCGTGGGTCCTGTATTAATTTCCTATTGCTGCTGTAACAAAGTACCACAAATCTAGTGGCTTAAAATAATGCTTCTGTATGATCTTATAGGGGAAAATGTTCCCTTGCCTTTTCCAGATTCTAGAAGGCACATTCCACATTTTTAGATGCCTATATTCCTTGGCTCATAACCACATCATTCTGACTTCTGGTCCCATGACCAAGTCTCCTGTGACTCTGACACTCCTGCCTCCCCTTACCCCTTTCTAAGGGCCCCTGTGATCACACTGGACCGATAAGGATAATCCAGGACAATCTCCATCCCAAGATACTTAACTTCATCACATCTGCAAAACCCTTTTGCCATCTAAGGTAATATATTCACAGGTTCAAGGGATTAGGAAAAGGACATCTTAAGAGAGGTCATTATTCTGCCTACCAATGTCCGTTACTTTGGTGTCTACTGAGCAAGCAGCAGTGCATTTGTGACTTGTTTTGCCTTAGACAGAGACGGGCGACCTTCCTGTATTTTTGATACCATCTTAGCTCTCATCTTCCTGGGTCTCAGTCACAGCTTTTAAGTAGCTCCTCATTGAACTGAACATCCCATAGATGATGTGTCAAGATCTTTTACAACACAAGGCAAACTCCTCATGAAAGTCTCTAACCAGTAGATCTATATATGTATATATAACAATTCATGTGTATACACACACACACACAGATGTATGCATATTTATATGTATATGTCAGATATGTATAGATATATAATAATTCATATGTGTGTGTATAAAGAGATTTATCATGCGATTATGGAGGCTAAATCTCATGTTTCATCCACAAGCTTGAGACCCTAGAAAGCCAGTGATACATTTCAGTCTGCGACCAAAGACCTGAGAACCAGAAGAGGTGATGATGTAATCCCAGTTTAAGGGCAGGAGAGGACTGATGTCCAGCTCAAGCAGGCAGGTGGGTAAGAGGGGTGAATTCCTCCTTCCTCCACTTTTTCTTCTATTCAGGCCCTCAAACAGATTAGATGATGTCCACCCACGTGGAGGAGACTATCTACAGTACTGAATTCACTGATTCAAATGCTGACCTCATCTGGAAACACCTGCTGACTCATCCAGAAATCATGTTTAATCTGGGCACCATGTGACAAAGTGAAGCAGACACATAAAATGAACCATCACAACTTTCAGCCACATCCTTACTCTCTCACAGCTCAGATTGCATATTCCCTCACCCTGGACCCCATCCCATGCCAATGGGAGCTCATGGTGGCTCCATGGCTCTCAGTCACCAAAGCTTATCCTGCTACCCTGTGTTGCTGTAAGTTTGCTGTGCATGACAGACTTCTCCATTTTCCACCACGCCAAGTTCCAAATAGAGAGCAGGACATGAAAGCCTCCTGTTTTTGGCAACCTTCCTGTATTTTTGACACCATCTTAGCTCTCACCTTCCTGGGTCTCAGTCACAGCTTTTAAGTAGCCCCTCGTTGAACTGAACATCCCATAGATTATGTGTCAAGCTCTTTTCCAACACAAGGCAAAATAATGGTATCTAATAACACCCACTCCCTGCAATATTTCTGATCTGAGGGGAGGTAATGACAGGCATACCTCGTTGCTGCACTTTCTGGAACTCCTTCTCTGTCTCCATAGGAATGGAAAAAGCAGGGAATTAGTTTCCTTTTTCTGTCCTCCAAGAAATAAAATCCTATTCCTTCCCAAAGTAGCATCTGCCTTTCCCTCTATCCTGGAGCCACATGATGGGGTGGGACACAGAGAAAGAAGAGTTACTGGCCCAGGCACGGTGACTTACACTTGTAATCCCAGCACTTTGGGAGGCAAGGCAGGTGCATCACTTGAAATCAGGAGTTCAAAACCAGTCTGGCCAACATAGTGAAACCTCGTCTCTACTAAAAATATAAAAATGTAAATCACAGCTACTCAGGAGGCTGAGGCAGGAGAATTGCTTGAACCCAGGATGCAGAGGTTGCTGTGAGCTGAGATCATGCCACTGCACTCCAGCCTGGGTGACAGAGTGAGACACTGTCTCAAAAAAGAAAAAAAAAGAGTTAACAATAATGGAAAATCATAAAAAATTGTCTTTGTTACAGGGACCATTTTATTTCCTTTTTGTATTTCTTGCTTTATCATAGTAATTTTTTTGGTTGGCTGAATCATCTTTATAATTATTGTTTGTCTACAACTGCATCATATTTCTTTATATGAAAAACATTTTAAGCATTCTAGGAGTATGAGGAATATATAAATTGTGCATGGAGTTACAATTTTCTCTTTGAGTTTGTTTTCTTAGGGTAAATACCCTTAATTGAAATTATTGTGTTAAGAGTACTAATGTTTATAATTCTTAAACCATCATTTCAGGTTGATTTCCAAAAAAGTTATTGCCATTTACATAATAGCTGCAAGATATGCATGTGAACATTTCATAGCATGTTTATAGGATGTGATGTGATCATTTTTATAAATTTTGGGGTAATCATGATAATAAATAAGTGTAACAATTCATATTCTGGACCAAGTAGTATTTCAACATTTTTCATGTATAGTTAATACATGCATAAAAATACATTAAATTCTCATAGTATGCCTGTGCCGTATTTTTACTCCATTTAACATATGAAAAACCTGAAGCAGAAAGATTAAATAATTTTTCCAGGATCACATAACTAGAATCTGAGGTGATTTCATAGATGCCCTTAAATGTAACTTCTTTGTGGCTTAGTTGAACATTTTTCCATATGCATATTAACAAATGATATCTCTTGTTACAAGAATCTTTGGGGATTTCATTAGGTGTTTTTTGTATTTTTTTTACCAAAGAAAAAGTATGAGCTTTTTATGTAATATATGCTAACCTTTTGCCTGTTATTTGTGTGATAGATATTTTCAGTCTATTATTAATAACTTTTTATATGTTTAGTCTACCTGCTATGTTAAAAATATGACTATTCATATAACCTTTTCCCAGTGCTTTTATTTAAAAGAAGGAATATAAGATGAAATCTTGTAGATTGGTTTCTAAAAAAATAGCCTACTGGGACTTCCTAATACTCAAAATTACACATAATATCTAAAAGGACATTTCATTATATATAACATTAATTTATATCACCTGGCATGCAGTGAGCCATATTTCTTTCAGTGGCTAAGCTGTTGCCAGGTTCTAAATTAGGCTCCTTATGAAAGCTGATTAACCCTTTCAGGATAGCAGTGCAGCAGTGAGTACAGACATTGCATTAGCAATGGCAGGGATGTTGTATTCACTACTAGAGCAAGACGTCAGCCAAGGAAAGCAGTGGTGCGTGGTCACTGGATTCCTGCCATCCCGACAGGTTCCCTGCCTCCTGGGCTGAATGGAGGGGATGCTCTTAGGTCAACTGTGACTGGCAGCGTAGCCGACTCAACACTGCAGTACATATCTGTAAGAGTCAGGGTTCTCCTAAGAAAGAGAGCCAGAACTAGTAACACAGTGTGTGCGTGTGTGTGTGTGTAAAGTCATGTGCCACATAATGCAGTATCAGTCAACAACAGACCACAGGTAGGAAGGTAGTCTATCAGACTATATTAAAGCTGAACATTTCCTGTTGCCACGTGACATCGCAGCTATCACAGCACAATCACTTTATTTTTCTTAGATTTAGTGTCGCCTAAGTGTACAGCACTTATGAAATCTACAGTAGTGTTCATCAATGTCCTAGGCCTTCGCTTTCACTCACTGCTCCCTCGCTTACTCACCCAGAGCAACTTCCAGTCCTGCAATCTTCAATCATAAGTGCCCCAGATGGCTGTACCACTTTTTAAAAATCATTTGTATTGTGTTTGCACAGTGCCTTTTCTACGTTTAGATATGGTTAGATACACAAATACTTCCTGTTGTGTTCAATTGCCTACAGTATTCACAACAATAACAGTCTGTATGGGTTTATAGCCTAGGATCAACAAGCTCTATCATATAGCCTAGGTGCACAACAGGGTACACCATCTAGGTTTGTGTAAGTACACACTATGATGTTCTCGCAACTATGAAATCACCTAACAATGCATTTTCAGAATGTATCCCATCACTAAGTGACACAACTGTGTGTATATAAAGAGAGAGCAAGATTTACTATGAGAAATTGGCTAACACAATTATGGAAGCCGAGAAGTCCCATGATGGGCCACTTGCAAGCTGCAGACCCAGGAAAGCTGGTGGCATAATTCAGTTCAAGTCAGAAGGCTTGAGAGCCAAGGAAGCCAGGAGTGTAAACCCCATTCCAAAGACCAGAGATGAGATGAGATGACCCAACTCACACAGCGAGGTAGGAAAGAAAGGAGAATACCTCCTTCCCTTCCTTTCTTTCTATTCAAACTCTCAATGGTCTCGATGACGGCACACCACCTAGGGAAGGGAGATCTTCTTTACGGATTCAAATGCTAAACTCATCCAAAAACACCTTCATGGACATACTCAGAAATAATGTTTAATTTGGGAACCCCAGGGCCAACCAAGCTGACTCATGAAATTAGTCATCACAATGCCCAAGAACTCAGTGCAGATTAGAAACTTGACAAGATCCTGGTCTGTTCTTGACAGGATGATAAAATGTGTAAATTTTGCTTATTCTGTTGCAAAGCTTCTCTCACTGTTAACTTTCCTCTTCCTGCACCATCAATTTCTCCACCTCTGCCATCAAATCCCAGCTACACTGACACTCCTACCTAACTCATCAAATTCAGTCTCCAGAATTGGTTCTAGCATCATTTATTCAATCAAAATATTTATTAAGCACCTGTTATGTGCTAACAGTTCAGTTAACAATAGTGATCAAGACACAGTTCCTCCTCTGAAGCTGCTTACGATTCACACCTTGGTATAAATCCTATCTACATTCTGTCTTCCCAAGAGTATTGCAAATTTAGTTCATCTTGTAAATTAGATTTCAGTGAGGACTAAACTCTGATCTTTTTTCTTTTCTTGACAAATTCCTATCGAAGGTGCCTGGACAGTTACACCCTACAAACCATGAAGTCTCATCAGACGGGTTTCATTTAATACTCTATAATGTGGCTCACTTTCCAACCTGACCCCGGCATAACATCACACAACAAAGAAGGAAATCAGAATATTTAAACTCCAATCATGTTTCTCTGCCCTATCTTGAAACAGTCCTGCAACGTTGTCTCTTGTGGGAGAAAATCTACATTATGTAGAGAATCCCCTTTCCCTCTTCCAGGGCTTTTTCCTGATCCAGGGGAGAATCAACTAAGAGTCTGATCCCTTTTTAAGTCTGATAAGAAACATGTACAATCTATTCTCTGCAGCCTGCCACCTAAAGGCTTCATCTGCATAATAAGAACCTTGGTCTCCACAGTCCCTTATCTTTTTTTTTTTTGAGACGGAGTCTCACTCTGTCGCCCAGGCTGGAGTGCAGTGGCCAGATCTCAGCTCACTGCAAGCTCCGCCTC
>NW_012117032.1:2953380-3052187 GCF_000951035.1 Colobus angolensis palliatus | reverse complement strand
CGCCACGATGGTCTCGATCTCCTGACCTCGTGATCCACCCGTCTCGGCCTCCCAAAGTGCTGGGATTACAGGCTTGAGCCACCGCGCCCAGCCCACAATCCCTTATCTTAACCCAGACATTTCCTTTCTATTGATTCCAGGTCTTTAGATAAACTCTTTCCTCCAACTGCCAATCAGGAAATCTTTGTATCTGCCTATAATCTGGAAGTTCCCCTCTACCACCTTCCAGACCAAACCAATGTACTTCTTACGTGTATTGATTGATGTCTTATGTTCTCCTAAAAAGAATAAAACCTAGTGTGGCCTGACCACCTTGGATACATGTTGTTGGGGTCTCCTAAGGGCTGTGTCAAGGGCCATGGTCACTTGTATTTGGCTCAGAATAAATATCTTCAAATATTTTACAGAACTCAACTTTTTTCATCAACATCAGGTATTATTAATTAGAAACTGGTAATAGTTTAAGAGTAAAAAGCCTTCTTGATGCCCTCTCCAATCTCTCTTTTCCTCCTTCCTTTTCTCTCTCTCTTTCCCCTTCTCTTATTCTCTCTCATCTTATATATCCCTAGACACATTCTCAATATAGGCTTTCATAACTCCAATGTTTTCTAATTTGCTATAAAGGAAAAAGTGAATTGAGTGTCAAATTCACCATACTACTTATCCAATGAAGAAATCAATAATAAAATGTTTTCCGATGTAAAGTTTGTGTCGCATAAAGATGAGAAACAGCTTAGATGAAAATAGAGCAACATTGTGGGAAATATATTATGAAAGTCTACACACACAGTGAATAACTTATGATGGCTACAGACTATTCTAACCTTTATCTTCAGAAGGGAGCAATTACTCACAGCCATGTGGTGAGTATGAATTATCATTACTCACTTGTGAAAGTAAATGTGTAAATGTCACTGTAGGCACTAATAGTCATGCGATATTGCTCTACTTTTAATAGAATATTCGTGCTGATACAGTTGGTACATTTGTATGCATTAAAGAATGTTTTATTACAAAGGAAAGGGTAAAGAAAGAAAAACATTTTTTTTTAATTAAAGAGGAAGGTAGGGAAAGACAAAAATAGTAGTAGAGAAACAAATGGTGGTACTCTGTTGAGTGAATACTAGGTGTTTTTAAGTGAATTATCTCATTTAATATTGGTTTTTAAATGCATGAAGTAGCTTCTTTGTTAGAAACTGTTCTCCAGAAAAAAGAAACAGAACCAATCAAATATATGTGTGCATGCATGTGTGTGTGTGTGTGTGTGTGTGTGTGTGTGTGTGTATGTGTACATATAGAGAGAGACAGAAACAGAAAGACAGAGAGTGATTTATTTTAAGGAACTGGCTCATGCAATTGTGAAGACTGCAACTGTGAAATCTTAAGGGCAGACCAGCAGGCTAGAAATTACAGTAAGAGTTGATGTTGGAGTCTCAAGTCTGAAGGCTATAAAATCAGGCAGAATTTCTATGTTGCAGTGTGGAGGCAAAATTCCTTTCTTTTCTGGGAATCTTGATCTTTTCTCTTATGGCCTTTAACAGATTGGATTAGGCCCACCCACATTATGAAGGGTAATTTACTTAACTCCACATCCACTGTTCACAGAAACATCTACACTGGTATTTGTCTAAACAACTGAGCACCAAAGCCTAGCCAAGCTGACACATAAAATTAACCATCACATCTTCATTTTCAGAAATAGGACAATCAAGGTACAGAGATGCTAACACCACATACCGGGGCACACAGGAATCGTGGCACACAGGGAAGGAGCAGTGTACAAGCTTTGGAAAATGTCCACCTATGCATCCCAGCTGTGCCACTTAACCACGTGTGGAAACCTGGGGAATTAACATGTCTGTGCCTTAGTTCTCTCGCCTGTAAAAGGAAATATTGGGCATACTTTTCATGGTTGTTCCAAGGACTCAAGGAGATAAGGTTTTTGGAATACTGGGCATGGACTATAAACAGGTCCCCCAGCAATCCTGTGCTTCTTTATCATCCCTCCCAGGGAAGAAACAGATTCAAGTTCAAGGTTGGCTACCTTCAAGCTAATCTGCTAATTAATAAAATGCATGTCCCAGTGACAAGAATATGAAACACTAATTTGTTTCACATTGAAGTGGTACATGCTGTGTGTTTATGCCATTACTAGAGCAAACACTGGAATATCATTTGATATGTATCTGAAGCCTTCTATCAGTCTCCAAGATAACAAAGAAGCAGGTTTTTTTTTCCTTTTTTTTTCAGAAAAATCAGTAAAACAAGGTTATTACCCTCAGAGCAGTTTATAATCCAGTCTGGAAGGCAAAACATGTGCGTGCATCACACAAAGTCCAGAACTAAGCAGCTCAAGGGGCACATGGGAGCCCTGACACTAGAGCCCATGTCATAGCCAAGTATCCCCTCATAAGGACTGACACAAATATCAAAGAATAACAGATTCATTATGACTTCCAATAGTTTGAGGGAGACACAGTCTTTGTAGGTATGTAAGAGCCATTTCTGTGAATAGCAGGTAAGGCAATACAACGTACAAAGCATGTCAAACTGTTAAGTCATCATATACGTCATGATACAATACCAATAACCCAAGGAAATTGCAGTGGCTAATGGTCAACTTGTCGCAGGGTCAGGGCCCACTGTTTTACTTTGTGCTGTCAAATGACAAACATTAACCTACCAGTCATAATCTGTTCTATTGGAATCGTGATTTGATAAAGCATAGTTTCGGGTATAGATATAGCAGGGTGCAAAACTATGTATCAGCAATATGCAATCTATTTTTGTTATTCTTTAGTTTTAAAACATAGGGCACAGTGGCTCATGCCTGTAATCCCATCATTTTGGGAGGCTGAGATGGTCAAATAACTTGAGTTCAGGAGTTCGAGACCAGCCTGGGTGACATGATGAAGCCCCATCTCTATATAAAACAAAACAAAAGAAAACAAAAAATTAGCCAGGTGGGGTGGCGTGGCGTGTGCCTATACTCCTAGCTACCGGGGAGACTCAGGTAGTAGGATAACTTGAGCCAGGGAGGACAAGGTTGCAATAAACTTTGTTTGTGCCACTGCACTCCAGCCTGTATGGGTGAGAGAGTGGGACTCTGTCTCAAAATAAATATAAATAAATAAATAGAGGTAAACAGGAGAGCCTTTCTCTTTTATGTTTTGATCCATTACATGAACTAGAGAAGAAAAAAATAAATAAAAGCAATTAGCTACAAAATATAAAGCTTTTTTGTTTCTTTGAATGCCTTCAAAAGGATAAATTCTTACTTTTTTCTGCATTGCAAACATCTTCCTACATATTGGAGGTGAGCAACACATTAATTAATAATCACAATTCGCTGGTGTTTATATGCAAAGTACAATTTAATTCATCAAATGTTCTTTTTTTTTTTTTTTTGAACCTAAAATTGTAATTTATTGTTGTTTCGGTACAAGTCTTCAGTTCTCTACTCTCACCTACACCTGACCATCCACTAGCTCTCTAGTGAACTCCTCGTGTTTTAAGACATCATTCAATTATGTCCTCCTCTACAAAGCCTCTCCTGTCACCTCTCCCTGTACCTAACCAAAAAGTAGCACTGATTTCTCCCTGGCATGTAACCCTTGTGTATTGTATGTTGTGTACAGACTTTTAACAGAGTATCTGTAACACTTTATAGCACTATTTTGTTACACAGCTGCTTCCTATCAAATGACATATATATTTCTTGGGACCAGGGACTGTATTTTATTCATTTTCTGTTTCTAATACCTATAGCATACTTTGAATATATTAATTAATAATGTTTCATGAATAAATTAATGGTAGGGAATATCACAGTTGCTTCCAAAAGCATTGTGACTACATCCAGCAAGTAATTCATACACTAGAAAATTCATCATGATGAATGTGGATCTTGGAGTCAGAACATTCGAGACAGAAGGAACTTCAAGAACCATCCAATACCTCATTTTACAGGTAAGGAAACCCTGGCCCATAAAGGTAACTTTTTTAAGGTGACATAGATTGTAGGTGCCAGTGCCAGCACTGACACCTCTGAACAATTTGTCAGACGTTCTTAACCCCCACCATACTGTCTCTCTTGAAGCAAACAAAGCAAGATGCATTTCCTTTAAAGGATGTCAAATATTGATAAACCTATTAATTCACAATAGCTTTCTCTCACTCATAGTTGAAGAACTTATTACTATAGCATTAATTCTGCTTTTCCTAAAAGTTGGCACCTTTCTGAAAGGGTCTCCTTGTGACATAACTTCTTAAAGAGATACTCAGATTTCAGGATTCTTGCTTTTTTTACACGAAGATTTAGTAGATACATGAAACACATAGTTATTTCTGGGTAATATAAAAAGACGTGTAAAATATTGCATTTTACCAATGTAGTGCTTTATTTAAACAACTGCACATAGCCTGCTGTGCTCACATTGTATTGTAAACTTAAGGGCATCTTCTGTTACTTTCTATTGAATTGGCCCCAATCATGAAAATAACAATTTCAATGAAGTAAACTGCATAAGTAGATATTTTTTCCAATTTTTAAAAATTGAGTCTTTTATAATTTAATGGCTAAAATAATCATCTATAGGTCTCGTAATTCAACTCAGGACTTTGATTTATATGTTCCTGGTTCACTGAAGCAAATACAGTTAAGAGAGCTCAAGAATAGAAATGCTAGAATGTCAATGGGAGGATTCTTTCTTTCACGTGTTTAAGACATCTGATTTAAACCTGATTTACCAACTTCAAAAGAGAATACTTTATTGTTTTTTAATATTTACATTGTTTTAAGTTTAAAAGTTTATATCGAGTCAGCTTAAAACTGACAAGGAATGATTGGTCTCCAAATGACAAATTAAAATGTAGGTTTGGAGTTGTTAAGATGTCAGTCATTCTGACTGACAAATTTCACTGCAGAATTAAGTTTTAAATTCTCTATAAATCTGACTGCCAGTTGGAATGGTTGCTATAGTCTCCAATTATCTGTAAATATGCTGTTTTGAGTAGAGAATCAAAAATGTTATGTGGTTGGGGAGGATTATGGTAACACCTCTGATTTTATTCTAGGCCATTGTCCAGGTGTCCTTTCGTGAGGACAAGTGACCAGTCTTTCACTGATCTCAAAAGATTATGTTCATTGTGAACATCAGCATGCTAAGAAAGTACAGGGCATAAAATTGTCCTGTATAGCACAGAAGGCAATACAAGAAAGGAACCATAGAAACTATCAAACACCACTTACACGTATTACAAGGAAAAGGAAGCCAACAGATTGCTAGTTAGTGCTAGAAAAGGGCCCAAACCCAGGTCTTCCAATTCTTTCCCCCATATCATCTTTTTCATATTCACACCCTCATATGACGATTCTTTCTTTAAAAGGTCTTAGGTGCATCCTTTCTTTAATAATTTAGTACCATATCTTTTAAAGTGAATGAAATACTCATATTATTTATCCAAACATAATTTGGAGATGTGATTCCACACCATGTTTTGTGAAAGATTTTTGTTGAAACAATATTAGTCCTGGAAAGCAAAATAAGAAAAGATTTTACTGTTGCAACAAATTTGATGAAATATATTTGGTTGTCTCCTAGCAGGAAGGGACACAGTTTGACCTCTGGAGCATCTAGAGTGCAGGGTGGTGACCATAAAATAAATTCATCTCAATGATCTAAAAATTAATGTGCTTATTTACAGAGCAACTTGGAGGTGGCCTGTAAGTAGAAACAAGAATAGGAAAAGCAAAAAAGTCACCATCTCTGTCACATGTATTTTATTGAAACTTTAAGAAAAATAAAAATTCTCAGGAGAATGTAGAACTATGTTTATATATATGTAAAGTTAATTTAAAATCATTTTCCTGAGGAAAAGGGCAATCCAAGTAGATGCATTGCATGGATAACTTACAGAATATACACAACTGGATGAAAAAAATATGAAGAGATTGTCAATCTCACTAGCAACCAGGCAAAAGTAAAATAAAACAAGATATAATTTGTTACCCACCCTGCTGCGAAAATTATAAAGATTGACAATAATTGCCATTAAACATTTTATGAGAAATCAGGCACTAACATTTGAAAAGGGTGAACATTTGAACAGGTAGCACTTTCTGGAGAACATTTCAGTATTATTAATCCAAATTTTAAAATGTGCATACCCTCTGACCAAGTGTATTATTTGGTTTTCACACTGCTATAAAGAACTTCCCTGAGACTGGGTAATTTATAAAGGAAAGACGTTTAATTGACTCACAGTTCCGCATGCCTGGGGAGGCCTCAGGAATCTTACCATCCTGGTGGAAGGAGAAGCAGGCACCTTCTTCACAAGGCAGGAGAAGAGATAAGAAAGAAGGAGGAACTTCCAAATACTCATAAAACTATCAGCTCTCATGAGAACTCACTCATTATCATGAGAACAGCATGGGGGAAACAGCCCCCATGATCCAATAACCTCTGTCCCTTGACATGTGGGGATTACAGGTCCCTCCCTTGACACGTGGGAATTGCAATTCAGCATGAGATTTGGGTGAAGACACAGAGCCAAACCATATCTCCAAGCAATTACATTTCTAGTACTCTTCGCTTCAGAAATATTCACATATGTACCAAGATTTGTCTTTAAGAATGGTTACTGCAGCACTGTTAAAGGAAAACTTTACAAATATTGTAAATATTTTCCAACAGGGAATTCTTTAGTTTGTTCCATTAGTGCCATCTTTTGGGAGGACATCTGTCCAGTATTTAATATTAAATGTGAATCATTTTGACACAGAGGTTCCACTTTTAGGTATTTATCCACAGGAAACAAACAAGTTCACAATGTTATTAATTGAAGCATTTTTGATGATAGTAAAAAAGTAGAAATAACTCTTAACATCCATCAAGGAGAGATTGGTTGGATAAGTTCTATGAAATAAAATACTCTGAGTACTATTCAATCATTAAATTAAATTAAATAGATCTATAGTATTGTTATGGGAAAAAGTAGAAAAATACATATGATAAATCTTACTCTACAAAAAAGCTAGATTACTTTATTACAAACTTCATGTAAATGGAATACCGGGGAGGGATCAATCCAATAGCAAGCCCCAATTTGGATTGCTATTGCTTCTTTGCCACTGCTTCTTAGCTGACATAGTAAATCACTATTAAAAAGTGATACTGCCCATTCAGATGCAGCCCTACCCATTGCTGTAATAATGTTCTTGCTAATCAATATTTCTTTACCTCCCTTTGGGGCTCTTGGAGGTACTTTCTGCTGAGAAAACTCAGTTGGGACAGTTCAGTCCTTCTCAGAGGTTCTAATGACATTGAAACAACACAGCATACCAATGGGATTGTGCTGGTACATCCTTTATCAGGCCATAAAGGTTCCTATTATAGCATAATCAAGGCAATGGGTATAACTGTATATCTGTGTTACTAAGAGAGGTGCTCAAATAGACTGATTCCTAAATGCAGAACTACTGTTTTCTACATTATATTTTACATAGCTGATCTTTCCCCAGTTCCACTAAACTGCTCTAGTGGGAACTCCCAACCACAGTTCATCCCCCTCTCTGGTCACAGAAGAATGGGTGAGACCCAGGCTGGCCAATCACAGGGCCTAATCCTCCTAGCCAAGTTTATTTTTCAAATAAGGGCAAATAGGCTGAACAACAACAAAAGACACTCTCACACCTGCAATCCCAGCACTTTGGGAGGCCGAGGTGTGTGGATCACCTGAGGTCGGGAGTTTGAGACCAGCCTGACCAACATGGAGAAACCCCTCTCTACTAAAAATACAAAATTAGTCAGGTGTGGTGGCACATGTCTGTAATCCCAGCTACTCGGGAGACTGAGGCGGGCGAATTGCTTGAGCCCGGGAGGCAGAGGTTGTGGTGAGCTAAGATCACACCACTGCACTCCAGCCTGGGCAACAAGAGTGAAACTCCGTATCAAAAAAACAAACAAACAAAAAAAGACACTCTCTGTCACTTTTGTTTTTGTTTTTGCTTTTGTTCTCTGGCTGAAGCGGTCAGGAAACACTATCATTCTTCCAAGTACCTTTTCTTTGTGCAAAGAAAAGTGCTCTTTAAAAACTCTACTCCAGCATGGACACACGACCAATAACGAAAAGGCAACATTTGTCATGAGGGAGAAGAAAATTAAAACCATAATGCAATACCATTACACACACAGAAGAACTGCTAAAATGAAAATTTAAAAATATATATTTAATGTGGTTGAGAATGTTAAGCAACCAGAATATGCATACACAATGGTGGAAATAAGATTGATTCAATTACCTTGGAAAACTGGCATTGTCTACCAAAGCTAATCAGTTGCACATCTTCTGAACTAAAAATATATACTAAACCAAAATGTGTATCTTTCCAAAACATACTCTATTAATATTCATAGAAACATTATCACAATAACCCCAAATTGGAAACTATCCAAATGTCCATTTGCTAAGCGTGCAACATATGGTGTTCAAACCAAAGACTAGTAATGGCAGTGGCTCACACCTGTAATTCCAGTGTTTTGGGAGGTTGATGTGGGAGGATCACTTGAGGCCAGGAGTTCAAGACCAGTTTGGGCAATATAGTAAGACCCTATTTCTACAAAAAACTTTCAAAAATTAGCCAGGCATGGTGATACACACCTGCAGTCCCAGCTACTCAGGAGGCTGAAATGGGAGGATACTGGAGCCCAAGAGTTCAAGGCTGCAATGAGCTGTGATCATACCACAGCACTCCAGCTTGGGCGACAGAATGAGATCCTATCTCAAGAAGTAAATAAATAAATAAAAATAAAATAAAATAAAATAAAATATGTGATTAAGCTATAGATTTTACACATAAGTAATTTTGATGATAATAAATAAGCAAAAGTAAAAGGTTAAGTGTTTGCTTTATTTTATGGTCTGCTTATGTAAAGATAGTTCTCTAGCAGACAGAGCCACTGTAAGAAAATCCAGAACTGCATTAATAAATAATAATAATGCACTGTAGGAGAAAAAATATAAAAATCATTCCCTTTCTTTGTCGCTTTCCATTTATTTTCCTCTTTTGGCTGTGTATGTATGTGTGTATATATGTGTGTGTATGTGTGTGTGTGTCTATGTGTTATATATATGTATTTGTGTGTATGTGTGTATACGTAAGTGTATATATGTATATGTATATATGTGTGTATATATACACACACACAGACACACACACACATATATATATATCATGGCCTAAAAATTTTAAGAACTGCTTTATCAATTAGTCAACGGTATCATGAATCGATTGGCAGACACGGAGTTTTCCTATGTCTAAGGGAAATAGTGCATACGAAATAATCAGACGACTTCTTGGCAAATATGTTAAACATTAGTTTCTCTTTTCTTTCCCATGCTAAGATAGGGCTGTCGTGGTGATTTTTAGATGGCTAGGTTGGAAGGTTATATTGTTATCTTGTTATCTAACTGGTTTTATCTGATGCACCAGAATATGCCCTCAGCAAATTGTTCATACTTGTCTCTGGAGGTTCTGTCTCACTTTGTTATTTTACAACTTTGTCCCACCCACAGACTTCCATTAACATATAGGAAATACTTCGCTTTGTGTGATGCTTGCACTACCAAAGAACAGTTCCCTGACTGTGTGAGCAGGGAATCGATTAGAGAAATGGCTTTGTACAATCTGCATGTTCCACTTCATGACTTGATTTGCAATAAAGCAACCCATTTTATCTTCGACTTCATGATGATAATAACCATCTTTATTTTACAATAAGAAGTGAATATGGCATTAATTATTGTTACTTAGTCATTTTAGAATACTATAAATGTTTCAATAAAAAATTGCTATGCTAATCAAAATATTTCCTGTTTCATTAGAACTATGAACTCTTCCTCATGCCTGCAAAATGAGCAATAAAGTTTGATAGCATGGCACAGTCAAGATTGCCTCTTGGATAAGGGTGATTTTCCTCAAAATGTGTTATATGAATGTATTAAATATTTGATGCTTAATAAAAGCAAAATAACATCTCTTTCCACTAAGCTGCCTGAAATACCAATTACATAAGAAAGATTTGCTAAGCTAATGATTTTCTAAGTAGCCACAAATGCTGCCTTAATTCTTGATGTGTTCTTCTTTGTTCCTTAGAATGCATATGAGTTGTTTTCAGTATGTGGTGGCTTCACTTTTGCATAGCAAGGATTTACTTAAAAAGCCTTTTAACTCTGCCTTGGATTTCATACTGATGCATCCAACAATGCATTATCAGGCAACATTGCCTCAGACATGAAAGCACTGACGACACAAAACTTCCAGCCTCTCTTTTCTAATTATGTGATCTCTGAGCTGGTTTGTCTTAAGTACATTTTATGATAAAACAATGCTTTCTAAAGGATATAGCCTCTGACATATTGCTGACTACAAACATCACCTGGTGTGTTCCCGTAATGACTCACTTCTCCCCTTGTTTGCATCTTTGTGTCATTCCTTCCCTCAGTGATTCTAGGATTGGCTATGTGACTTTCTTTGGCCCATGACACATTAGCAAATGCAATACAAATAGAGGCTGAATAAAGGCTTGTCCACTAGGACTTGCTCTCCTAAAACCCAACTGCTATGTGGACAGAACTGAGGTGCCCTGGCTCATAGCCCCAAGTACCTTTCAGACACGTGAGTGAGGGTGTTCAGACAAGTCAGCTGCAGCCTACTTGCTAAATGTGCAAATAAGTTCAGCCAACACTACATGGAACAGAGATGGGCCATCCTAGCAGAGCCTTGCACAAATTGCTGACCTGCAGAATTAGGAGCAAATAAATAGTTGTTGTTTTAAGTTGCTTCTAATAGATATCTTCCACTCTGTCATTCCCTATTTTTGTGAGCCAACATAGACGTATGGTACTGATGATCAAGGTTTAATTATATGGAAGAAGATAACATGGAAAATTTCAGGACAGAAACAAGGGGTATTTTTATCTGGACAGGATAGGTTAAAGAGTGGGTGACATACATCTCACTGGGGCCACTGTGGCTAAATCATGACCACTATTCTAATATAAACTGTGAACACTTTGTTGATATTTCAGCCACATGAAATTACAACTCAGTAGGGTTAATGCCAAACTGTTTTAATTAAGCTTCTCCCGGCTGAACTAGTGCTCAAAATAGAAATTTGGTTTGGAACGACAAAGTTGTTTTTCTTTCATACCTAGCGTATAGGGCAATATTTGTACAACTAAGTGTGCTTATAAATGCCTAATTTATAGGAATAAAAAAAGTTACTGGAAGACACATAATTCTTTGTACTCCCTATCACATCAGCGTACTGTTGATCAATTGTTGACAATACTGAGTGATCTTGACAGTACTCTGTCTTCTGTCTTTATTAATCCACACATTTAGCAATTATTTACTGAGTGTTTACTATGTGCCTAAGATTGAGTTAGGTATTGATATATCAGATAAGCAAGGTCCCTGTTCTCATGGAATTTCCATTCTAAAGGGAAAAAATAGACAATAATTCCAAAGTACTTTTAAAAAATTAGATAATTGAACATTATGATAAGTACTCTAAAGAGATGAAACAAAGTGATGTCTAAGAGAAAAAGTACTTGGACAGAGAGAAGGTTTCTTTGGATAGGGTTGTGTCAACAAAAACCTCTCTGAGGACAGGATATTTAAGACCTAAAGAATGAAGGAGTCATCTAGGTGTAGCTACCACAGATCTCTACAAATCTAAAATATTCTGAAGCTCAATAAGATACCGAAGAAGGTTGAAAACAAATCTGAGGAAATCTGTAAAATTATCCAAGAGCTGAAATATGACATAGTCATTTTAAGAAAGAACCAAACTGAACTTTTAGAAATGAAAAATTTTATTACAGGAATTTTATAATGCAATTAGAAGCATTAACAAGAGAATAGACAAAGCTGAGGAAAGAATCTCAGACCTCAAAGATCACTACTTGCAATCAACACAGACAGAAATAAAAAAGCAAAAGAATTTTAGAGAATGTACAAAACCTCTGAAAACTATGGGATTATGTAAAGAGACTAAACCTATGACTCATTTGCATTCCTGAAAGAGCTGGAGAGAGAGTAAGCGACTTAGAAAACATATTTGAGGATATCACCCATGAAAATTTTCTCAACCTAGCTAGGGAAGTCAACATGAAGTTCAGGAAATTCTGAGAACCCCTGTGAGATACGATGTAAGATCACCATCCCTAAGACACACAATAATCAGATTCTCCAAGGTCAACATGTAAAAAATAAATAAATAAATAAATAAAGGCAGCTAGAGAGAAGGACAGGTCACTGTAAAGGGAACCCCATCAGGCTAACAGTAGACCTTTCAGCAGAATCCTTACAAGCCAGAAGAGAGTGGGGGCCTATATTCAGCATCTTAAAGAAAAGAAATTTCAACCAAGAATTTGGTATTCACAAAGCTTCATGAACACAGGAGAAATAAAATCCTTTTCAGACAAGAAAATGCTAAGGAAATTTGTTATGACCAGACCTGCATTACAAGAGGTCCTCGAGGTAGTGCTAAGCATGGAAAGACAAGGCCAATATCTGCCACCTCAAAAACACACTTAAGCACTAGCCCAGTGAAACTATAAAGCAACCACACAATCAAGTCTACATAACAACCAGCTAACAATATGATAACAGTATCAAATCCTCATAAATTAATATTGACCTTGAATAGAAATGGGCTAAATGACCCACTTAAAAGGCACAAAGTAGCAAATTGGATAAAAAAGCTAGACCTAACTGCATGCTGTCTTCAACAGACCCATCTCACATGAAATAACACCCATAGACTCAAAGTAAAGAGATAAAAGATTTATCAAGAAATTGGAAAACAAAAATGAGCAGTGACTATTATTATTATTTCAGACTAAACAGATTTTAAACCAACAATGACAAAAAAAAAAAAAAAAGCAAATAAGAGCATTATGTAACGATAAGGGTTCAATTCAACCAGAAGACTTAACTATCCTAAATACATACGCACCCAGCATTGGACCACACAAATACATAAAACAAGTTCTTAGAGACCTATGAAGGGACTTAGAGAACCACGCAATAATAGTGGGAGACTTCAAGACCCACTAACAGGATTAGACAAATTATCAAGGCAGAAAACTAACAAAGATATTCAGGACATAAGCTTGACTTTTGACCAGATGGACTTAACAGACATCTACAGAACCCTCCACCCAACAACAGAATATACATTCTTCTCATCTGCATACAGCATAAACTCTAAGGATTAACCACATACTTAGCAATAAAGCAATTCTCAACAAATTAAAAAAATTATACCAACCACACTCTCAGACTACATTACAATAAAAATAGAAGTCAATACCAAGAAGATCTCTTAAAACCATACAATTGTCTGGAAATTAAACAAGCTACTGCTGAATCACATTGGGGTAAAGAATACATTTAAGTCAGAAATCAAGAAATTCTTTGAAACTAATGAAAACAAAAATACAACATACTAGAATCTCTAGGGCACAGTTAAAGCAGTGATAAGAAGGAAGTTTACAGTGCTAAACACCTACATGAGGAAGTTAGAAAAATCTCAAATTAACAAGCTAACATCACATCTAGAAGAACTAGAAAAACAAAAGCAAACCAAGAGCTAGCAGAAGAAAATAAATAACCAAAATCCGAGCTGAACTGAATGAAACTGAGACATAAAAATCCATACAAAGGATTAGCAAAACTAAATGTAGCTTCTTCAAAAGAATAAACCACAATGATAGCTAGCTAGATTAGTAAAAGAAAAAGTGAGAAGATCTAAATAAACACAATCAGAAATGACAAAGCATTACCACCTACCCCACAGAAATGTTAAAATACCCCAGACACTATTATGAATACCTCTATACACACAAATTAGAAAACCAAGAAGAAATGGATAAATTCCTGGAAAAAATACAACCTCCCATATTGAACCAGGAAGAAATTGAAATCCTGAATAGACCAATAAAGAGTTCCAAAATTGAATCAGTAATAAAAAAAATTTCCTAACCATAAAAAGCCCTGGACCAGATGGATTCACAGCTGAATTCTACCAGAGGTACAAAGAAGAACTGGTTCCAATCCTACTGAAATTATTCCAAAAAATTGAGGAGGAGGGACTCCTCCTAAGACATTCTATGAGGCCAGAATATTTCTGATACCAAAACCTGGCAGAGACACAAGAAAAAAAGAAAACTTCTGGCCAATATTCCTGATGAACTTAGACTCCAAAATCCTCAGCAAAATACTAGTAAACCAAATCCAGCAGCACAACAAAAAGCCCATCTACCACGATGATGTGGTTTGGCTGTGTCCATACCCAAGTCTCACCTTGAATTGTAGCTCCTATAATTCCCATGTGGTGTGGGAGGGACCCTGTGGGGGATAATTGAATCACGGTGGAGGTGTGGTTCTTTCCTGTGCTGTTCTCAGGACAGTGAAAGAGTCTCATGAGATCTGATGGTTTTTTATAAAAGGGAGTACCCCTGCACATACTCTCTCTTGCCTGCCACCATGTAAGATGTGACTGCTCCTCATTTTCCTGCTGCCGTGTAAGAAATGACTTTGCTCCTCATTTGCCTTCCACCATGATTGTGAGGACTCCCAAGTCATGTGGAACTGTGAGTCAATTATTAATTAGTTACAACATTTCCTTTATCAATTACCCAGTCTCAGGTATGTCTTTATTAGCAGGGTGAGAACAGACTAATCCAGTAAATTGGTACTGGTAGAATGGGGTGCCAAGGCTATAAAGATACCCAAAAATGTGGAAATGACTTTGAAACTGGGTAACAGGCGGATGTTGGAACAGTTTGGAGGGCTCAGAAGAAGACAGGAAAATGTGGGAAAGTCTGGAACTTCCTAGAGACTTGTTGAATGGCTTTGACCAAAATGCTGATAGTGATATAGACAATAAAGTCCAGGCTGACGTGTTCTCAGATGGAGATGAGAAATGTGCTGAAACAAAGGTGACTCTTGCTGTGATTTGGCAGAGACTGGTGGCGTTCTTCCCATGCACTAGAGATATGTGGAACTCTGAACTTAACAGAGATGATTTGGGGTATCTGGTGGAAGAAATTTTTAAGCAGCAAAGCATTCAAGAGGAAGCACAGCATAAAGTTTGGAAAATTTGAAGGCTGATGATGCAATAGAAAAGAAAAACCCATTTTCTGGGAAGGAATTCAAGCTAGCTGCAGAAATTTGCATAAGTAATGAGGAGTCCAATGTTAATCACCAAAACAATAGGAAAAAATGTCTCCAGGGCATGTCAGAGGCCTTCATGGCAACCCTTCCCATCACAGGACCTGAAACCTAAGGGGAAAAAATGGTTTCCTAGGCCAGCTCTAGGGCACCCCTGCTGTGTGCAGCCTAGAGACTTGGTGCCCTACATCACAGCTGCTCCAGTCATGGCTAAAAGGGGCCAAGGTACAGCTCAGGTCGTGGTTTCAGAGGGTGCAAGACCCAAGCCTGGGCAGCTTCCATATAATATTGAGCCTGCAGGTACACAGAAGTCAAGAACTGAAGTTTGAGAACCTCTGCCCAGATTTCAGAGGATGTATGGAAACACTTATATGTCCAGGCACATGTTTGCTGCAGGGGCAGGGCACTCATGGAGAACCTCTGCTAGGGCAGCACAGAAGGGTAATGTGGTGTTTGAGCCCCCAAACAGAGTCCCCAGTGGGACATTGCCTAGTGGAGCTGTGAGAAGGTGGCCACCATCCTCCAGATTCCAGAATGGTAGGTCCACCTACAGTTTCACTATGCACCTAGAAAAGCCACAGACACTCAACATCAGCACATGACAGCAACCAGGAGGGAGGCTGTACCCTGCAAAGCCACAGGGGCAAAGCTGCCCAAGACCATGAGAACCCACCTCTTGCATCACTGTGACCTGGATGTGAGACATGGAGTCAAAGGAGATCATTTTGGAGCTTTAAGATTTGACTGCCTCACTGGATTTCGCACTTGCATGGGGCACTGTAGCCCTTTGTTTTGATCAATATCTTTCATTTGGAACAGCTGTATTTACCCAACGCCTGAAACCCCATTGTATCTAGGAAGTAACCAACTTGCTTTTGATTTTACAGGCTCATAGGCAGAAGGGACTTGCTTTGTCTCAGATGAGACTTTGGGCTGTGGAATTTTAAGTTAATGCTGAAATTAGTTAAGACTTTGAGGGACTGTTGGGGAGGGAGGCATGACTGGTTTTGAAATGTGACGACATGAGATTTGGGAGGGGCCGGGGTGGAATGATATGGTTTGGCTTTGTCCCCACCCAAATATTATCCTAAATTGTAGCTCCCCAGATTCCCAAGTGTCATGGGACGGACCTGGTGGGAGGTAACTGAATCATGGGGGCAGGTCTTTCCCTGCTGTTCTTGTGATAGTGAATAAGTCTCACGAGATCTGATGGTTTTATAAAGGGGAGTTCCCTTACACAGGCTCTCTCTTGCCTACCATCACGTAAGATGTGACTTTTTTTCTCATTGCTTTCTGCCATGATTGTGAGGCCTCCCCAGCCATGGAGAACTGTGAGTCAATTAAGCCTCTTCCCTTTATATATTACCCCGTCTCAAGTATATCCTTATTAGCAACTTGAATACACACTATCAAGTAGGCTTTATTCCTGGGATGCAAGTTTGGTTCAACATATGAAAATCAAAAAATGTGATTCATTGCATAAAAAGAACTAAAAACAAAAACTACATGAGCATTTCAATAGATGCAGAAAAGGCTTTTCACAGATTCAACATCCCTTCGCCCCTTTGTGTTAAAAACCCTCAGTGAACTAGACATCAAAGGAACACACCTCATAATAACAAGAGCCAATAATGGCAACCACAGCAACATCATACTGAATGGGCAAAAGCTGGAAACATTCCTCTTGAGAACTGGAACAAGACAAAGATGTCTACTCTCACCACGAATATTCAACATAGTACTGTAATTTCTAGCCAGAGCAATCAGTCCAGAGAAAGAAATACTAGACATCCAAATAGAAACAGAAGAAGTTAAAGTACCTCTTAGCAGACAATATGATTCTATACCTAGAAAACCCCACAGTCTCTGCCCAAAGGCTTGTAGAACTGATAAACAACTTCAGTAAAGTTTCAAAATCAAATGCAAACAAATCAGCAGCATTTCTATACACCAATGACGTCCAAGTTGAGAGCCAAGTCAGGAATACAATCCTATTCACAATAGTCCCCCTAAAGAAAAAAATACCTACAACTCTAGCTAACCAGGATGATGAAAGAGCTCTACCAGAAGAATTATAAAACATTGCTGAAATAAATCAGAGACGACACAAACAAATGGAAAAACATTCCACGCTCATGGATAAGAAGAATGAATATTGTTAGAATAGCCATACTGCCCAAAGCAATTCACAAATTCTATGCTGTTCCTATCAAACTACCAATGTAATTTTTTCATAGAATTTATACAAAACTATTCTAAAATTCA
Organism: Colobus angolensis palliatus; assembly: GCF_000951035.1. Classification (NCBI taxonomy): domain Eukaryota; kingdom Metazoa; phylum Chordata; class Mammalia; order Primates; family Cercopithecidae; genus Colobus; species Colobus angolensis. Next base: position 3,034,678 of record NW_012117032.1, on the reverse strand, counting down.
CAGGGAACTGAAAAGAGCCCAAATAGCCAAAGCAATCCTAAGCAAAAGGAACAAGGCTGAACGCATCAGATTACCTGACTTCAAAGTATACTACAAGGCTGCAATAACCAAAAAAGTATGATATTGGCACAAAAACAGACACATAGACCAAAGTAATAGGTCAGATAACCCAGAAGTAAAGCCACACACCTACAATCATCTGATGTTTGGTAATGCTGACAAAAACAAGCAATGGGGAAAGGACTCCTTATTAAGTAAATGATGCTGGGATAGCTGGCTAGCCATACACAGAAGATTGAAACTAGACCTCTTTGTTTCATCATATACAAAAATCTAGTTAAAATGGGTTAAAGACTTAAATGTAAGACCGAGAATTATAAAAACCATTGAAAAAGCCTAGGAAATACCATTCTGGACACAGGCCTTGGCAAAGATTTCATGATGAAATCTCCAATATCAACTGCAATGAAAACAAAAATAGACAAGTGGGACCTAATTAAACTAAAGAGCTTCTGCACAGAAAGATAAACATAAAATAAACTCTTCTGCACAGAAAAGTAAACATAAAACCTACACAATGGGAGAAAATACTTGCAAACTATGCATCTGATAAAGGTCTGATATCAAAAATCTGTAAGGAGCTTAAGCAAATGAATAAGCAATAAACAAGGAACCCCATCAAAAACAGGCAAAGGACACAGATTTTTCTCAAAAGAAGACATACACATGGTCAACAAGCTATGAAAAATACTCAACATCATTAATCATTAGAGACATACAAATGAAAACCGCAATGAGATATCATCTCCCACCAGTCAGAATGGCTGTTACTGAAAAGGCAAAGAATAACAATTGCTGGCAAGGCTGTGGAGAAAAAGGAATGATTATTTACTTCTGGTAATGTAAATGAGTTCAGCCACTGTGGAAAGTAGTGTAGAGATATATCAAAGAACTTAAAACAGAACGACATTTGACCTTACAATCCCATTACTTGGTATATGCTGAAAGGAATATAAATTTTCCACCAAAAAGACACATGCACCCATATATTTATCACAGCATTATTCACAATAGGGAAGACATAGTATCATCCTAGATGTCCATCAATGGTGGACTGGATAAAGAAAATCTGGTATATATACACCATGGAATGCTATATAGTCATAAAAGAGAACAAAATCATGTCCTTTGGAGCAACATCGATGTAGCTGGAGGCCATAATACTACGTGAATTAACACAGGAACAGAAAACCAAATACCACGTAAGCGGGAGCTAAATATTCAGTATATGTGGACACAAAGAATGGAACAATAGCCACTGGGGCCTACTTGAGGAAAGAGGATGAGAGAAAGGTGAGAGCTGAAAAACTTCCTCTCAGGTACTATACTTACTATCTGAGTGACTAAATCATTTGCACAAGAAACCCCAATGGCACACAATTTACTCATGCAACAAACCTGAATGTGTATCCCCTGAACCTAAAGTAAGAGCTGAAGTAAAAAGAAAAAGAAGACATTCTGAGATAATGACTACATATCAAACTTGGGCTCACTTTTATACAAGTTTGTACTCACTTGGGCTCACTTTTCTACAAGCCAACAGTGAACAAAGCAGAAGAAGACAAAGCCCTATTGCTATAATCAATACTACTGGGCAATTTATTGAAAAATACTTGGTATTGAGTAGATCAAATAATTTGGTGGGTGGACTGTTTGAGGTTTTTCCATTTTTTTTTAACAAGTTGTGATGATTTTTGTGAAAACACAAGTCAATCATTATTTCACTAACTTAATTCTACTCAGCTATCTATTTTTAAATGTTACTTTGGATAAAATCAGGCTTAGTCTGCAGATCAATTGGCTTATATGGATCTTTCCAATGGGTTTGGCTTGATAATATATAGAGTTGTCTATTAACTTATACTATTTTCAGGTCAACAAATAAATTCTGAGATGCCTATATCAGAATGAAAATTGGCACAGCTCGGCTTTGAAGACAAAAATAAGAATCTTCTAGAGCTCTTGACTGGTAACAATCAGCTTATTAACCTAAACCTTTTCCTAATATTCCTCTTAAAAGTGCGAGTTTCACCCTAGAGAAGGATGTTATATTTATGTTGAACATGAGAGAAAATTCTTATATAAATTCTTGGCTGAACTAGGTCCATAGAAAAGAAAAACATCTCAGGTATAAAAATAAAGTGTGGTGGTAGAAGTACACTGTGTACCGTAATAGCTATTTCACACTTCCAGAAAGTTGATTCCAGCATGGTTTCTAATTACAAGAGAGAGACATAAGCTAATTAGTTATTGAGTCCCTATGTTCTTCTTTAAGGAAAGCCATCGATCTTTACCCTCAGAAATTTATTTTTACACAGTCACATGTGCAAACTAGTGGCTGACAGACTACCTGTGTGGGGTGCTCTTTTCAGCTTTGGTCTTTGAAATGAAAATAATCCTACTTTTACTTATAGGGAGTTTTCAGTTTTCCAAATAGTTTAGAATATAGAAGGACTCACCAAGTGAACCATATTTAATTACCCATAGCTGATTACCTATGTAGCCCTTACAGGAAATTAATATTAAGGCTTTAAAGCCATATGGGATGTCTTTTAACTATGCCCTTTAAATCTTGGTAGCAAGAGTCCTGTGGCTTGAATTATGTGTATTATTACCTTCAAAATGCTGATACGATAAAAAAAAAAATAAGAAGGTTTAAGAAGAAATATATTGGCCACAATAACCTTGATAGGAGATTACATGTGTTTCAAAATTGAAAGTGCTTTAGTTCGAGTACAGCCAAGGGTGTGTTCAGTACATTAAAAACAAGATAGATTAATATTTATACATTCTACAATTTGCAATTAAATAAAATGAAATATTTACACAGAATATTTTAATGCATATAGGTTTTTAATCCTTTATTTCATTACATTACTAGAATTTCTGACTCATGAAACATATAGTAAGTGTTCACTGGGGCATCTGTGGAAGTAGGGTTGTATTTGGGATCTGACTAATATACCTAATGAACAAGGCTGGATTGCACATGAGTCCAATTCCTTACCCTGGTTTTCGGCAGTGAGAAAAACCAGGGAGACAAATCTCCTTAAACCACAACTTGCCAAGCCTCCTCTTCCGAGTGTCTTACTCTTGCTGCCTGCTGATCTTTCCATGGATGAGGGCAACTTCTCCCAGTAGGAGGAAACCCAGGATATTCTGCCGTATCAGCTGCATGAGATTTCAAGAGTGCGTCATTCGCTAGAAAGACATTTCACACTCAGGCCAGCAATTGTGCCATCTTTGCTACCCCCATAGAAGGCTCTACTTATTTGTGTTATAGCCCAGATTTGATTTTTCAATGTTTTTATTAGGGAAGTACATTAAAGAGAAGGAGTCTTGGTCTCTCAAATATGGTTCTGACTGGTATTGACTCTCCTCCCTATTTGGCACTTTTTATTTAGCTGAGTGGTCTTAAATGGTAAACCAAAGGTCTTCCTGTTCCCCTCACAGCACGAGATGGACATTGTGCCATAAAAGCCTTTTCAGTATTGTGCAAGCTTATCCCTGACATTCCTGGGACCAAAAAGATGGACAGTTCCGTCCCATAATCTTCAAAAAACTGTAATAAAAATTTTAATCTGCTTCTCAGGCTTTCCCTAGTCTTTCAGATCTCCAAACCAAATTTCCTTTGATTATTCCTACCTCAGTTTTTAATCAGATTGGCTTTATTAAACAAGGTCATAGTATGACTGAGAAGTAACATCATAATCTGAAAGATACAAATCATCTCCATAAAACATCCCAAATATATCCCATCTGAGGATACCACAAATTCTTCCCCTTCTTCTAGTTACTCTCTTGTTCTCACATAGAAATTAACTAATATAGTAATTAAGTGTCAGAAATGGGCAAAAGCATCTAACATGTAACACTTTCTTAGCCAATTCTTTTCTTTCCAACTTTTATTTTAGGTTCAGGGGTATGTGCAGGTTTGTTACATGGGTAACTTGTGTGTCCCAAGGGTTTGGTGTACAGATTATTTCACCACCCAGGTACTAAGCACAGCACCCAATAGGTAGTTTTTCGAGTTTCATCCTCCTCCCACCTTCCACTCTCAAGTGGTCAGTCCCTGGTGGCTATTTTTCATTCTTTGCATCCATGTGTTTACTGAGTAGTATTTAGATCCCACTTATAAGTAAGAACATGTGCTATTATTTGGTTTTGTTTCTGCATTAATTCACTTAGGATGATGGCCTCCAGCTGCATCCATGTTGCTGCGGAGAATATGATTTTATTCATTTTATGGCTGCATAGTATTCCATGGTTCATACCCAAATATTGATCTTTCTCCTACTCCAAGTCTGCTGCAGCCATATCTTTCCCCACTAGGTAGATGATTATTCCTTCCTATTAGTTGTTCACACCAAACTCCCCTTATTCCAGTCTTTCACAATGCACATCAATTCATCCTATCACTTTACCTTTGATATACCAAACTCCAGCCACTGCTCCTCACCCCCACTGCTACCACACTAGACAGAGGCTTCTACCTTGCTTCCTGTTGTCTACACACAAACTCAAGAATTACCCAGTTAAAATACATCAAATCTCTGATAAGCAACTCCCCATTCCCTCCCTCCCAACTCTCCCACCCTTGGCCTCTAGTCACCACCATTCTACTCTCTACTTCATTAAGTTCAACTTTACTAGATTCCAGATAGAAGTGAGATCATGCAGTATTTGTCTCTTTGAGCCTGGCTTAGCATATTTCATTTAGCATAGTATCCTCCAGATTCATCCATTCATCCATGGTGTGGCAAAAAGTAGGATGCCCCCTTTTTAAAGGCTGGATGGAGAGTCTGGGTCTCTTCTTGAACAACTGCAGCTGGGATGACTGAAGCCTTGAACATTTCCATGAATATGTATATTCAGGAAAATGCTCTCACTCTCTGTCTCTCTGTCTCTCTCTCTCTCTCAATCTCTCTGTCTATATATATATATATATATTTATATACACACACACAGCATTTATATATATACACACATACACATATAGCATTTATATATAATTATATATGCTATATATAATTATATATAATTATGCTATATATAATATTATATATATATCTCTCTCTCATTGTCTTTATCCATTCACACTATTGATGGACACATAGGTTGTTTCTACATCTTGGCTATTGTGAATAATGCTGCAATGAATACAGGAGTTCAGATACTTTTTCAGAATATTGCTTTAAGTTCCTCTGGATATATACCTAGTACTGAAATTATTGGGTCATATGGTAGTTCTATATTTAGTTATTTGAGGAAGTTGCTAATCAAAGGGTACAAAGTTTCAGATAAACAAGAAGACTAGATTTTTTAAGATGTAATGCATACCAGAGTGACTATAGTCAATAATAAGGTATTATATACTTCAAAATAACTAAGAGGGCAAATTTCAAATGGCTCACCATAAAAAATAAGTAAGCCAGATGATAGATATGGCTAATAATCTTGATTTAATGACATGACATTTTACACATATGTCAAAATATCACATTGAACTCTTTAAATGTATACAAAAATAAATAAAATAAATAAAACGTCAAATCATGTCATCCCTTCACTCAGATCTTTCTCATATATCTCCCTATTTTATTAAAGTAAAATTCAAAAATCCCTGTGGTTGCTTACAATATTCCTCAATACCTTCCAGACCTCATTTCCCAGTACTCTTTCCCATCACTCTGGTCCAGCCACAATGGCCTCTTGTGTTTCTCTAACACCCTCCATACCTCTGTCTGGAAGGCTCGCCCCGAGCAAAACCTTTCCCAGAAGGCTCACTCTGTCCCTCCTTCCAATCACTGTTTGAATGTCAGTTTCTACTTGAAGTCTCCCATAATGCTCTATTCAATACTGCAACCTGCCTCCAGATCTTCATCCTGGTGTCCTAATCCTCTGTATGCCATTCTGTTTTTCCACAGTACACACTTTCTTTTGCTATACTTATTGTATGTTGTTTGTCACATTCCACTGGAACCTAAGCTCCAGAGTACAAGAAGCTCGACTGTAAGCACACAGAACAATGTCTGATGCTGGCTGGGCATGGTGGCTCATGCCTGTAATCCCAGCAGTTTGGGAGGCTGAGGCTGGCGGATCACCTGCGGTCGGGAGTTAAAGACCAGAACCCCATCTCCACTAAAAATACAAAATTAGCCGGGTGTGGTGGCAGGTGCCTGTAATCCCAGCTACTCGGGAGGCTAAGGCAGGAGAATCACTTGAACCTGGGAGGCAGAGGTTGTGGTGAGCTGCGATCGTGCCATTGCACTCCAGTCTGGGCAACAAGAGCGAAACTCCGTCTCAAAAACAACAACAACAACAAAATAAAAAATAAAAAAAAAAAAATGCCTGACACAGCGTAGGCATCCTCCAAATACCACTTGAAAATATTTTCTTATTACATGGCTCAGTCCCAGCTTGACAAGGGTCTGACCCCATTCCTGGATGGAGTCTGGGTCTCTTCCTGAACAGAAGTTGGGATGACTGAAGCCTTGAACACTTCCATTTGAAGTTATGATGGACTTCTCCAAATTGAGCACAATCTGTTCAGAGTTCCTGGGAGCTGTCAAAATACATATAAATAACACTCAAAATTTGGAAACACAGGCAAATCTCAGAACCACTAAACACGATCAGTTTAGCAGCCTGTAATTTGATCATGGCTTTATTATCTTAAAGTCTAGACCAACATAGCTCACATTTCTGTTTGAGGTCAATGAGAGATGATAGTCACATATGCAGAATGCTTCTATTTGTATGCATGAGATTATGCAGTTTCTTACCTAGTATACTACTCCAATAAGTCTTTTCCTTTATTCTTGGAATTCAATGTGGAACTGAGAGATGCCTCTGTTTCAAACTCTTCTCTCTCCCATGAGCAGATTAATCCACATTTAAAATGTGTGAGCCCCTAAATTCCAGGTCCTTATATTCTCTATGATCTCAATCCTTAGCTTTTTCAGTATTTATCTACCAAAATGCCAAGTCAGATCGGTGCTGCCATTCCATAACTATAATGCTCAGAAATATTTTCAGCTTGTAATTTCCAATTACTAAAGAAGATCCTCTGTTTATTCCCAGATTTGAGAAGAATCCACCTCCATGGGTTTCAGAACTTGCTGTTCTACTCTTGCTTCCTTCTAAGCCCATTTCCTAAGGGGTCATGAGAAAACTGTGATGTAGGGATTCTCGCTTAGACTCTGCTTTCCTCAGCTGTGAAATTCACTGGGCTGCGAGCAACCCTTCTAGTTTTGATAATAGCATAAACATGCCTAGATGAACCTCCTTTCCACCTACATCAGAATGTGACCCTCATTTCTCTGTCCTGGTCCTCTCAAATGTTTCCCTGTCTTTTCATCTGGGCTTTGTCAACTTCAAACCACTCGAGTAGGGAGAGCCCTATTTTCTGAATTTGTAAGTCTCCTGCCTCTCTGCTTGCAGTTTCCCAGTTTCTGTATTGACTTCAATAATAATTTTTTATTGATTGTGTTTTTCCCTCAATTCCCAGAGTTCTCCTTTCAAAATCCAAACAACAATTCTCTGTTCACATGTAAGTAATCAGGCTCAGTAGTCAAGAAAGCTTACAGAGTTTCCTCTGGCTCTATTTAACTGGTTTTTTGTTTGTTTTTGTTGTTACTGTTATTGTTGTTGTGGTGGTGGTTGTTTTTCAGCATCAAGAAATTCCAAACATTAGTTGTCTTAAAGTCCATTTTGGACTATGAGTTGTAACAAATAAATTAACAATAAATAAGTGAGGAAAATCCCCTTTATAACAAAAGCTCCCTATGACTGACATTCTGGATTTCCAAATGTGGCTTCTCATAATAAATGCTAAAAAACATGCCTGCCCCACACCCCTGGCTAAAGGTCAGCAAAACAGAAAAGATAATCCAACATAGTAAAGACCATGCTAGTCAGGAAGTCCAAATACATGCACAATGGAACTTTGCTCATTTTGATGTGAGACCTTTCTGGCCTTTCAATATTTTAACTTGCCATCCTTCCCAAGACTGGATTCTTTCTCACTGCATGCGGACGTTACCCAGCAGATATACAGGTGCTCCTTCAGAGTCCGTTCTGGCTGGGAAAATGGATTCCCATCCCTGCCAACTTGGGTGTCTTTCCAGCACAAGAGCCATGTTCCCTGCATGTAGAACATTAAATATGAAAGTATAGCTGTTCCTGTAGTGTGAAATTCCTAAGAGAGTCTGCTTCCCAGATTCTAGTCCTTTGTGCCTGTCTTCACCATACTCTACAAATTATGGCAGACATTAGAATCCCTGACTCTCCTATTAAACTCTTCTACAGATAATCCCCATGGGGGCTGTGCAGAGGGCACACAGGCACAATGACCCTGTCCATTGCCACTTGCGTCTTGGACCCCCAACGCCAATATGCTTAGCAAGCTGAACTGGACTGTGAGTGGACCACAAGAATTTCTTGACCCATCAAGTTGAAAGCCTAGAAGAGAAATAGGCCAAGTAATCACTTCAACTTTCTCCCCCTAGATCTCACGGGCATAGCTAGCCTTCTGGATCCAATTATTGTGACAATGAGAGAGACATGCCAGTGTAGAGCCAAAATTATTATAAATGAATCAAATTAGGAGTTATTTGGAGCCTCACCCATCAAAGTGTCAAGCTAGATTTCAGATCTAGAGTGAGATAACTACAAACATCCTCGATAACGCAGATCGTCATCCACAAACATGTTTTCACTCCACTCCTCAAGTGGAGTTTATGTTAATTATGCAATAAATATGCATACTTGTTGCAAATTGAGGGTTGAAATGGCTTTGAGACCTTACCAAATAAAATAGGTCAAATAAAAACATTCTGTACACTACGTAAAATATAAAATGTGTAATATGGGAATCACAATTAAAAAATTAAACTTTCACTTTGGTGAAAAGTGTTATCTAACTAACATTCAGCCCAACTGAACCCTGTTTTCATTTGGAATTCCATGTTGCTTCAATTAGCAAAAACCCAGCTAACGCTTGCTTACAGATAAATAATTTTATTGGTCTCACACAGCAAAAAGTGCAAGAGCAGGAGGCCCAGCATTGCACAGCTCTTCTAGAATGTTCTGCCATCACATGCTCATTCCTCTTTTTGCTTAGCTGCCATCATCAGTGCCTGGCTTTCACCCCTGGGTGACAGAGGGCTAATGTATTCCTTGGCATAGTATCTATGTTCCATGGGGATGGGGGAGACAGATAAAGGTCTGTGGATAGAGAGGAATGCCAACAGGGTCTGTTCCTTTTAAAAAATTTAACGTAAGCACCACTCAGCAGCCTCTGCTTACATCTCCCTGGTCAGAACTGGGTCAACTAACTGCTCTGGACTGGAGGAAAATGAAGGGTTAACTGTGTTTAGCTTTCTTGTCATTAGCAGAGGAAGGCATGAAGTAAAGGGTTCATAAATCGCTTTAGCCGAACTGCAAACTCCAATCAACCACTTAGAGCTCAGATATTCACTGTTGAAGCACAAGTATCTCTCTCTCTCTGTCTCTCTCACTCACACACACATACACACACACACAGCTTTTCTATTTGTAACGATCATCAGAATCCAGTGACCAACGTTTACTAGTAGAGTATAAAAAGTCAGCTACCACTGGCTGATAAATGATAAAGTGAGTCTATGAGAAAGAGGCAACATGACAGAAGCGGAAAATTTCAATCACCTCGCACGCAAAAAATGAAAACTTTGAAAGAATGTACTTGCATTCCTTGCATCTAGAGGCTGACTATGTCTAATATCTCTGCTGATACCTGTGGTATGGAAAAGAAAATTCCCAAACTGTAGGGTTCAATGGTGTCAGTAATCTTCCAAAAAGTAAACTTGGGAACCACTATAGGGTTGCCACCTGTTGATTTTGCCAAGGTAGGGCATACTACCTACTATCACCATAATCACATAAAGGAAAGGCCAATTTGACTGACACTGTGTTGTTCCTATTTTTTCCTATTTCTCACAGTACTGGAAATAAATGTGTAAATGACTGGCCTGGGATCTAATTATTTTAAGTTTCTCTCCCACATTCTGCCTTCTTTCTCATACATACCAAACTGGTGCCCACTAGTTTTTTGAAGGTCAGAGGTTTCACCTACATTGTAGGTTCTTATAAAAGACAAGCATCCCAAGGGTTTCAAGAAAGAAAAATAATATTTTAAGGCACTTTATGTCATAGAGACTTTATTTTTTATTATTAGACAGGGTCTTCCTTTGTCACCCAGGCTGAAGTGCAGTGCTGTGATCATAGCTCACAGCAGCCTCATACTCTCCCAAGTAGCTGAGACTACAGATGTGGGCCACCACACTCTGCTTTTATTTTTATTTTTATTTTTTATTTTTTGTAAGTATGGGGTTTCATTGTGTTGCATAGGCTGGTTTCAAACTCCCGGCCTCATGCAATCCTGTCTTAGCCTCCCAAAGTGCTGAGATTACAGGTGTGAGCCACTGGGCCCAATCTCATAGAGATATTTAAACTTTTGGCCTCACCTTCAGTTCTGCCTCTGATCTATCATCAGCCATCTACCTAAAAAGTAAAGTAGAGAGGGATGACTAAGCCACAGTCCCCATAATGTTGGTCTGGAAATAGATACTATATTATTCAAATTAGTACTGCTGCAGGCCTATGTCTCATCAAAATTGTTCTGCAGTGTTTGATGGATCCATTGAGGTTCCTGAAAGATTTCTGTGCCAAATAGAACAAAGTTAACATTTAATAGCAGGTGTGCCCCTTTGGTACTTCCACCTTCAAACACATCAGGATGGCTTTGTCTCTTTTATCAGTTAAAATTCCTCATAAGATTTTGTTTGTAAAGATGGTTTTACTGTTGCAAAATAACATCAATAATTCTGAAAAGCAATCATATAAAGTTCCTCAATCATTCACTATTTCCTCCTGATATGAATGATACAACCATGTGTATCATTTTACACTTAAAAGAACTTTTGTTTTTTATTTTGGATTTGGAGGGTTCGTGTGCAAGGTTGTTACATGGATACACTTCATGATGCTGAGGTTTGGGATATAGATGGTCCTGTCACTGAGGTGTTGAGCATAGTACCCTATAGGTAGTTTTTCAGCCCATGCCCCCCTCCTGCCTCCCCCAACTAGAGTGGTCCCCAGTGTCTATTGTTTGCATCTTTATGTCTATATGCATTCAATTTTAGCTCCCACTTATGAGTAAGAACAAACTTATGGCTAAGTCCCCAAAAGCAACTGCAACAAAAACAAAACTTGACAAGCAGTACCTAATTAAATTTAAAAGCTTCTGCAAAACAAAAGAAATTCAACAGGGTAAACAGACAACTAAGAATGGGGGAAAAATTCGCAAACTATGCAACTGAAACAGGTCTAACATCCAGAATCTACAAGGAACTTCAATAAATCTACAAGCAAAAAACAAATAATCCAAATAAAAAATGGACAAAGGACATGAACAGACACTTCTCAAAAGAAGATGTACAAATGGACAACAAACATGAAAAAATGTTCAACGTCACTAATCACCACAGAAATGCACATTAGAACCATGATTAGATCACATCTCACACGAGTCAGAATGGCTATTATTAAAAAGGCAGATGCTGATGAGGCTGTGGAGAAAAGACAATGCCTACACACTGTTGGTAAGAATGCAAATCAGTTTAGCCACTGTGGAAAGCAATATGGAGATTTCTCAAAGAATTTAAAACACAGCTGCTATTTGATGCAGCAGTCTTATTACTGAGTATATACCCAAGTGAAAATAAATAATTCAACCAAAAAGACACATGCACTCATATGTTCCTTGCAGCACTATTCACAATAGCAAAGACATGAAATCACACTAAGCACTCATTAATGGTAGATTGGATAAAGAAAACGTGATACATACACGCCACAGAATACTATGCAGCCTTGAAAAAAGAAGAAAATTATGTCCTTTGCAGCAATGTGGATGCAGCTAGAGGCCATTATCATAAGCATACTAATGCAAGAGCAGAAAATTAAATGAATTTTTAAACACAGAATTATAAAGCCACATTTTGAAAATCTTACAAATTAAAAATCAAATTTTTTACAGTAAAAATGGGTTGAGAGTATTTGTCACATAAAAGTAGAAATTTCTAATAAAGACAAAAACACTCAGAATTTGTTTTCTCATAAGAAAATATTTTATCTCTTAAAGCAAGGAAAAATTAAAGTTCTATAGATAGAAGAAATAAATTCTATTGTTCAATAGCACAGTAGGGCAATTATAGCTAACAACAATGTATTTTACATTTCAAGGTGACTAGAAAAGATTTGAAATGTTCCCAACACAGAGAAATGCTAAATACTTGAGGTCATGGATATTCTAATTATCCTGACTTGATCATTATACATTCTATGCATGCATCAAAACATCACATATACCCCATCAACATGTATAAATACTATGTATCAATTAAATATCTTATACATTTTTGGGGTAAAATAAAAATCTGTCGCTGAGCAGACAGAGCTAATGTAATACTAATTTCGCTACACGGTTGAAAATTTGCCCAATGTATGGTGAAACCTTAGGAGCATAAGGCCAATGGGAAGAGACAAAGACATAAAACTGTTGTGACACCCTCCAGCATCACACCTATATGTCCTTCAGCTAATGACCCAGCCTATTCTTCCACATTGCTTCCATTCTCTTCAAGGGCCATGACTCATCAAAGTCTTAACTTGCTTGTTTAGTCATCCTTATCATTCATCTTCCTATAACCCAAATTTGAATCTCCTTATGTGCTTATTCCTGAATGGTATCCTGGTGCCCACACTAGATACATGAAAACCTCAATTTCTCAAATTCTCTCACTCACTGGTTTATGCTTTGATCCAAGTTATTTCCTGAGCACTTATGTTAGATGTGGAGACACACAGATGAAAGAGAGTCTAATCTGTGATTTCCAGAGCTTCACAATCAATTTTATAACACAATTGAGACAAGGTACTGCCAGAGTACAAAGGGAAAATTTCTTACCTCTATCAAAAAGGCTATGTGGGGCCAGGTGTAGTGGCTTATGCCTGTAATCCCAGCACTTTGGGAGGCCAAGGCAAGTGGATGACCTGATGTCAGGAGTTCAAGACCAGCCTGGCAAACATGGTGAAAACCCGCCTATACAGAAACACAAAAATACAAAAATTATCCAGGCATGATGGCAGATGCCTGTAATCCCAGCTACTGGGGAGGTTGAGGCGGAAAAATCGCTTGAACCCGGGAGGTGAAGGTTGCAGTGAGCCGAGATCGTGCCATTGCACTCTAGACTGGGCGACAGAGTGGGACTCCATCTCAAAAAAAAAAGGCTACGTGGAAGAGATGACATGTGTATTCACTGTATTTTAGAATGAGGAGTTCGACCCATAGACCAGGGGACACCTGTCATTATTGACAGAGGGGAGCATGTGGCAAATGCATGGAACCATAAAACAACACAAGACATTGAGGAAAACCACAAGCATATCTGCTTGAGTTTCACAAGAGTCATAGCTGTGAAGAAGTGGTAGAGGAGGTGGTGAAGGTGAGCAGGAAAGGTCTTGGGTACCATGGTAGGGAATATGAATGCAATCTTAAAGGAACTGAAGAGTTTTTAATAAATTTTCTTTAGTAGTAAGGTAAGTGATAAGGTGTGCTTTATAAAAATCAGTCTGGCTGTGGTCTGGAGAGTTGGCTATAGAGACCAGGGCAGGGAAAACAATTAGAGGGTTACTAAAGTAATCCAGGAGAGAAATAATGAGGGCTTAAATCAAGGCAATGGGAATGTAAAACCATTCTGAATTGCAAGAGGGAAAATTATTAGGTGGCTTGTCATAATTTATATGCAACTGGTGCATCCAATCCTCTCCTTCGAACATGTCACCACTGAGCATTGCAGGAGACAACAGTCATCACTGAGGAGAGATTTAAGAATAGAACATGATCTGACGACCTACATTCCTCTAAAATTGCATCACAGAACTTCCACATCTTCCCACCACCAAAACTGCAAACTCTCTAACTCTGCAGACTTTAACTGTGACTTCCCTGGGGTATTAATGTCTCAGCTGCTGCAAAAGTAAATCCCTCAACCCATGCTCTGGATCCAGCCCTCTTTGAACAGACCATGGACTTCTATCGGAATTTCTTTCACAACTGCATCCTCTGTCTTTTCTGATCTACTGGACATTCTGTTTAGCCTATGAGTGTGCTGTAAAATCTTCTTTAAAAAACAATTTTCCAGCAGATAGAGCATGTGGTTAAACAAAATAAACACAAATATTTTACTCTAGATCCCCCGCCAAGTATGTCAATGCTCTACTCTTCTTCTACCAAAGTCTTCTTTAAAAAAGATGGTTACACTATTTTCTCTAATTCATCTCACATTTATTTCTTAAATGTATAAAAGTAGGTCAATACATAAGAACTGATGTTTTACCATCATGTGGCTCCACAACCTCTTGGATCTCACTAGTCTCAATTGTTTAAGTACATTATATACTCTAACATCTCCATGCTTTTGTTTGTTTTGTTACATCAGTATAAAATGCCTTCCCAATCTTGTCTTCCTATGAAAATGCCAATCATTCAAAGTATAGTTTGGAAACCAACTATTCCATAAAGTCTTTCTGAGTCTCTTCAATGAGACTGATAAATTTTCTTTGTCCTCATTACTTGTATCTCTATTATTATGCCCTGCAATATTCTGCCTGGAATTATAGTTTACACTTCAAAGTTCAAGGTCATCATCTTTAATTTATAATTCAGGGTCATGTGTCTGACACCCACAATACATTGTAAGCTTTGTAAAAGAAGGACTCTTGTCTTCATTTCCCTCAGAATATAGCACTATACCCAGCTATTAAAATGCTTGTTTACTTAAATAATTGACTGATTAATTTAGGAGTAGATACATTGAAAGATGAAGATGCAAACATTATTAATTTTTTAATACTCAAACTTTTGTATTTTATAACATTTGATATTTTATATTAAAATTCGAGTCTTCAAATGTTCCCAGATATTCAATACTGCCAAAAGCCTGATCAAAATTCATCAAGTCCTTATTACACAAGTTATTATCTGCTAATAATCAGCATAAAAAGAGAAGCTTAGTATAAAATGTTCTTTCATAGGGCAAAAGAGAGAAAGACACACTTACTTGCAAATAACCAACTAATTTCCCATCTCCAAGCTGTAAATTTATGGTTTTAAATCTAGTCCAGGCACCAGTCTACAAACATAATAATTAATTCAGTCAACTCAGTCTTATCTTGCATGCTATTTCCTCTGTTTGGAACACTCTGCAATTTTATGTCAGCCCCTTAAGATCTCAAAAAAACATTACTTCCTCTGGAATACCATGACATGAAACAATCTCAACTTGGCTTTTTAGCTCTTTCTCGTGTAACAAACTGTTTTTCATCTGTGTTCATATGGAATTTAAACATAATATTTATTTCTCAAGATCAATTTTGGTCATTTTTATTCAATCCACCACAAATACTCAAAACTCCATGAGTATACATTAAACATTTAATACAAGATTGCCCTTAACCTCAAAAACATATAGCTTAGTGTCAGAGATAGACATTTGCCAGGCAACAGACTTTAATAAGTGGTATATGCTATTTCTTCTGCTTGAGCATTCTTTCTCCTATCTTATGGCAGTCTCTTAAGATCTCAAATAAACATGACTTTCTCTGGAAAATCATGACATGCAACAATCTTGTCCTAGCAGTTCAAGTTGGCTTTTTAGCTGTTTCTCATGTAACGAACTTTTTTCATCTGTGTTGACATGGAATTGTCACTTAGAAGTCATGGTACATTGAAACATAGGCCATTCTATTGTCAGAAATTAATCACAAAAGTGATAACAGAAAGAGAATAAAAACATCAAATTGTCTCCATTCTTTGTGTCACACATTACATCACGCGAATTTTTGTGTTTCTGCCACTTAGTAATATATCTGTTAGAGAACAGATGGAAGGCATAGAGGTTTTAAAAGCAGGAGGGGTGATTTAATCAGATTTGTACATTAGAAAAATCACTTGTCCTGGATTGCAGGCAAAGATCCATTTGGAAGCAAATTCTATAATCTCAGTGAGAAATGAAGGGGATATTTGAAGATTAAAAAAAAGTTGCAAAATTTGAGAGCTATGCATAGTGCTGAATCCACACAACACAGATGATTGATTGGAGGCTGGGAGTTATAAAACAAGAAAAGGCAAAGATGACAGACATCTAGGTTTCTAAGTTCAGGACACGAGGACTAGTAAGGCCCCTCAGTGAGTGAAAATTAAAAAAAAAAAAAAATTAAAAAAAAATTTTAAAAAAATACGTAACTTGAGAGAGAACATAATGAACTCTTTCCGAAAGGGTTTATGTTAGATCTGACACTGAATATGGGCTGATGAATTTATGAACTTGGTAATAATTTGGCTTATTGTCAATACCCCAATCTTCTATTGGTAATGAACAGACAATCCTAAACCCTTTGGGATATGAGCTCTTTAGAGAGCCTGATGAAAACTGTGGAGTTAGTCACCAGATTCTACTTGAATATTCCCTGTTCAAGTAATTAGATGTGTTGGCATTAATCCAAGCTGGATTCCCTCCTAAGAAGAGGATGTGAATGAATCATGATGCTTTGAAGAATAAAGGTTAAAGAGTGACTGAATTAACCCATTCAGCCTAACAGTTTTTTTTTACCTAATGAAATAATTTTTAAAACACTACAAATGTTCAAACTTATGCTTTTCCTTCATTTACCTCATTTTTGTTCATTTTGTACATTTTTGGTAATACCTTATTTATGATGAGATTTTTATTCAAGGCTTTTTTATAAAAATAATATTTGCCCACATGCATCTTTGGAAGTGAATATGCAATTCTGTTTTCAGGCTTAATCACCACCAGGCTTTCCTCCTCTCTGAAGAAAGCATTTGAAAAGTCTGTGAAATGACCATATATTGAAGGGATTGAAGGGTTACACAAGGGTGAAGAAGGTGTTAGCAAACAAGCTAATTAGTTTCCTTGATTTGAATATGAATGCTAAGGTTCAAGTCACTAGGACTTAACTCTACAAAAATTCAGCTCCTTATTTAACATATTAAATCCTCTCAACTAATTACTGTATAAATAAAACAACTGCTTTTCACGATCTGGATACCAACAAAAGCACAGCATTATAATAATTTTGAATTGTACATTTAGGGCAAAAACAGTCTTGGAATAATAATACAGTTAAAAAAAAGAAAACCAGTCTCAAATAATTCTCTGCTTTTCATACAAAGTCAACAATACCGAGGCATGTTCAAGTAAAATTCATATGAAGCAGGTATTGGTAATCACGTCATTAAACAAGTAATGTGGACGGTGAGAGTGTAGTGTGTGTAGAGCCAAAGACATCAGGGCAGCTCAGTTCAGTATCTTCCATACCAGCTCACAGACAGAAGCTTTAATGATCAAATCAATGTGTTGGAGGAAAAGCATCCAGTTTTTAAATTACTGCTTTATTCAACATATTTACAAGGCTTTTCCCTTCCTGTACATACACCACCATGATGACATATCACAATGATTTCATCAGGAAAAAAGAATGTTCAAATCCTTTGTGAATTTCTATGTAAGGGATGTAAGGAATAATGAAAATGCAGCCATTTTGTTTGCATAGCTATTTCATGTTCTGTTGAATGATCTAAAAGGGAGTTGCTATTTATATTTCTGCTCTTTTTTTCTTTTTACGAAAGAAATTGCTCATCTATAATTACAGTTATATGGTACAGGGTTTTCTTATTGAATTTTCCTTTTCAATGGAATTGATTTCTGTATTGACTCTGGAAGTGAAAACTAGTAAGTAGAATTTGGCATAAAAAGAATATTTGGCCATATGCTTGTATCATTTGCTATAATCTGAACTCAACTAGAATACTAATTGCTTTTGGCTTCTCATACAAATGAAAGGGTGCATTTACCAATGGAAAAGTCACTGACTTTTCCAAACAGGCATATAAATCCACTCTGAGATTCACTTGAATCTTTAACTGAAGAAATTATGCAAAGGAAAAACCAAATAAGAGCTATGAGCTTGGCACAGTGAGCAACATTCTGGCTTAAAGAGAATTAGCATATAGTACAAGAAACTAGATACAGCATCATTCCCGTCTGCTTTTGTCAGGTGGCTTAGGAATGAAGACAATGAATGACTATGACTGGAATGTTACTTGGCTAAAAAAATAAACTCAGGGAGTCCAAATAACTGTATATTTCTGGACATTTCAAGTTTTCCAAGATTTCTAACAAACATGCATGTTTGATTATAATAAAGGCTGGTTTGGAAACTGTTGATGATTCAATTTATCTCTATAATCACTATGAGAAAAATCAAAGGCACCACCTGTGCAATATGGAATTTGGAGGACTGTTGTCATGTCCAACAAACAACATGTTCAACCTGGTGAAAGCTGACTCCTTTCCTGGCTTAAAATTAGTCTGGTGTGCTTGTCTACTTGGCACTACTTACTGTTTCCTGAGATAGGTGATGATAAGCCTATTTGTAATCATGTGAATTCTTTCCTGCATTTTGACAGGCATACTTTGAGTTATTTGAGGTGATGAGGGTAATGATTTACCAGTGACATTTTACTGTCTGTTAAAGGAAAAAATGGCACCACTCTTACATGATCCAGACATGAAAAAGGTTCAGCCTGTTGAAGACTGTGACAAAAAAAGGTCTCATAACAAATTAAAAACTAGGCTGTGATGCATTATATTTTGACTGTACATTACAAGTACTAGTATTGTTATAATTATGTGTTATTTTTTGTCTTTCTGTAATTCTGAGACACTTCAACCTGCAATGTCATGTTTTTCTTGTTATGATAGTTATTAGCAAATATTAGAAATTTCATTTAGTGTTTTGACATGAAGTCATAGCACATAAATTTTGGTTCAAAAGCCCTTTTCGTCAGAAAGATTAAAGCCAGTTTCAAGCAGATATGTCTCTACTTAAATACACAGACAAATTTCTCTTTCAAAAATAAAAACTATGGTAAAATTTCATAAAAGGTGCAAGTTAGGTGAAAAAAAATGGAAAAAAAAAATGTTTTACTGAGCCAAACATGCTTTGTGTTTGTTGTGTTATATTGAGGGACGTTCTAAATTCACCTATAACTGCTCTTGTTGATTTAAATGATGACTCTGGAAATGGGCAAGAACTATGATTCTTGTTCTACTAAAAGCATGAATAAATATTAATAAACAGCAATCCCAGGTGAAAACAGTACTGAGATAATTCATTCCCTCTGAAAGGCTGCTCCTTGTCAGTGTTAATTCTGAGGGCAAAGGGGTATTTTAAAAGCAATACAAACACATATCCCTCTCAAAAATACTCTATTTGGAAGGTGTTACTACAGTAAGGTCTAATTTTTCCCGGTAGCCATGATCCTTACAGCACAAGATAAAATAAAACGAATATAACAACTTTCTCCTGCCAGAATTTTAGAAAACATTCTGTCCACTCGAACTCCACTGTACCAAGAAATGTTATCTGGGTGCAATCTGGAGCAAGAAAATGAGTCCTTCACTAAAAATGTATGAGATGCAATATTACATCGTCTTCTTAATTCTGCCTTCAATTGATTCCATGACCTAGACTCAGAATATAAAAGGATCATGGAATAAAGCTCCTCATGTCACCATGTTAATGTATATTTTGATATTCCCTGATTTCCAATATGCCGAAATACTAAGGTTGTACTTTTAAAAAGCCCATGTTTTCTTCCTTTTTTTTTTTTTTTGAGACGGAGTCTTGCTCTGTCGCCAGGCCTGGAGTGCAGTGGCCGGATCTCAGCTCACTGCAGGCTCCGCCTCCCGGGTTTACGCCATTCTCCTGCCTCAGCCTCCCAAGTAGCTGGGACTACAGGCGCCCGCCACCTCGCCCGGCTAGTTTTTTTTTTTTTTTTTTTTTTTTTAGTAGAGACGGGGTTTCACAGTGTTAGCCAGGATGGTCTCGATCTCCTGACCTCGTGATCCGCCCGTCTCGGCCTCCCAAAGTGCTGGGATTACAGGCTTGAGCCACCGCACCCGGCCCAAAAAGCCCATGTTTTCTAAACTTGTGTATTGGTCAAGTAAGATTCACCTGGGAGGAATGTTAAAAAATGCAAGTTACATTTTAAAAAGAAATTTTGAGGCAATGAGTGACAGAACGAGCTAGAAAGAGTTTGCAGTCACATGGGCATTCTAGGCTATTTCACTATAATGGGGAATATCAGGTGATTAGCAAAGTCAGTGCAGATGCTAAGCACTCACACGATTTTTGTCTTTCTGTGTGAATGCCAATTTATTTTATTTTATTTACTTTTTTGACATGGAATCTCACTTTGTTGCCCAGCCTGGAGTGCAGTGGTGCAATTTCAGCCCACCGCAACCTCCACCTCCTGGGTTCAAGCGATTCTCCTGCCTCAGTCTCCCAAGTAGCTGGGATTACAGGTGCATGCCATGATGTCCAGCTAAATTTTGTATTTTTAGTAGAGACAAGATTTCACCATGTTGGCCAGGCTGGTCTCAAACTCTTGACCTCAACTGATCCGCCCATCTCAGCCTCTCAAAGTGCTGGGATTACAGGCATGAGCTGCCATGTCCAGCCTGCCAATTTATTTCAAATATGAAATCTCCTTTTGGTCTCTGCATAATTAGACCTATACTGCTTTATTTCCATTCCTTCACATTGGTGGAATCTAGGCCAAGTAAGGAGGGAAAAGGAGGAAATGAAGAGGGAAGGGAAGGAGAACGCTGTATGAATGCATACCTCCACAGTCCTAAAAGTTCTCAATTCTTTCGGTGATCCTTGAACTGGACGAAAGAGATTATAAGAGACTATCAGTCTACACAGATGTTCCACTGAGACCCAGAAACTTTCTATAGGCTCTCAAGAAGTGGAAAAAAGCCTGGCATGAATCTCACTGCATTCCAGCCATGACCTTCTTATTTAATTATTTCCCAGGATGGAAAAGGCATAGATTCAGAATCACGCAACTCTGTACTAGAGATCATCCAAATGTTTTGGAACAGAAAAATCATCATCTTTGAAAAGTAGCCACATTATTATTACAAAATATTTTAGAAAACAGCTACTGTATGAAATCACTTAGGTATCATTTGACTGTAACTCTCTTCATTCCTGAGCCAAATGTGGTAAAGAGTATTAACAATTTTATTTGAATATTGAGCTTGCCAATTAATGACTGTCCATTTATGCCCCCAGATGCTCCACTGCTCAATTCATAGGAAGGCCACATTCTGCATTTGCTTTGAGGTTTGCTAATATAAAACTGTAAGAGTGCCTCTGGGAATTCTGGGGGCTCCAAATGCCCTGAAGCTTAAACAAGCCAACTCCTAAGCTCAGTTAATGAGCAGACAGCAACATTCCATTGGCAGAAACAACAGTCAGGTTTTAGATACCAGGAAAAAGGTCCTGAATCTTCCCTTTACCTGGAAAAAAAATTTATATGAAGGAAAAAATTCATTAAGAGCATTCTCTGGCTCAACCTGAACATCTCCTTTTAAAACATGAATCCTCTATCTTTTCACTGATGGAATTACTCTGATGTGTAGAACCATTTATTAAATTAGAGGAGCATGAAATACTACATGTATTTTGGGTACAGAAACATGAAGACCAGAGTCCACAGGTTCAATCCCAACTTTTTAACCAATTTTTAATTTAGACTTTGCAATTGCATAACAGTTATCATCATTTTCGGATTTTCAGCGTTGCCCTCCAACTGCCTTTCAGATAATCTCTAGATTTTTGTTGACTGCTTCCTTTTTTTTTTTGTTAAGAAACCATATTTATTTATATTTTGTTTCCAAAGGGAGAAAACTTTTGCAATCTATCCCTTTGACAAAGGTCTAATATCCAGAATCTACAAGGAACTAAAACAACATTTATAAGGAAAAAACAAACAACCCCTTCAAAAAGTGGTCAAAGGCTATGAACAGACACTTCTCAAAAGACATTTATGTGGCCAACAAACATGAGAAAAAGCTCATCATCACTGGTCATTAGAGAAATGCAAATCAAAACCACAGTGAGATACCATCTCAACACCAGTTAGAATGGCAATCCTTTTTTATTTTCTTTTTGACTCCCACAAAATGTTTTCTTTCTCTCTCAAGAAATGAAGTTAGTTTTCCCTCTCAATTAAAAAGATTTTTTCAGTCTTTACAGTGACAATGAGTACACCTCTCCCAGTGTTTAATTATATTTCTTCATCTTTGTAACATGGTATAATAGCCTGCACCAATCTTTAAGGAAAAAACAAAACAAAACAAAACAAAAAAACAGTTCAGAACAGGCCCCATCTATTTTGAGGCAGAACTTTCTTTCAGGTCCAGATGATCAAGAGAAACCTTGAAATAAGGAATAAATAGCATAAAAACCAAGACTTTCATTTGATGGGATACAAATCCCTACCTATTTAAGGTTTCCAATAATTATTTTCAAATAACAACTCTCACGAACAATGTTAAAAGCAGTCAGTTCTGCAAAGTCCTAGAGTTGCTACGTTCTCTTGTAGTTGAGTACCTAATTTAGGGATTTTGTCTAACCACAACAGACACGTTAGAGAAAACACTCTCCATCAAGTAGGAAAAATCCATTAGGGCTACTTTTCACAAGTAAGGTTAATATATTACCATTTTAATTTTCAAAAGGGGTCTGACTTCTTAACACCCAAATATATACAGATACATATCATTTTAGACAGTTTTTCAATAAAGCAGTAAGGATTGTGATTTTTTTTTCCACTTGATGGCTTCATAGATTAACTGCCTGTCCCAAATGTCTTGTTGAAAAGGTTAATATAACCTGCTTCAACATCATGCCCACACATGAGTTTTTTGCACCTGTTTCATTCCATATCTAAGAAAGAAATAACACTTTATGTAATTCAATAACTTCAAATACATAGGCTACTCTTTCTTCCTGCCATGAGACAATTTTGGGTGATTGCTAAGATTTAGTCACATATACTATCTGAAGCTAAATGTTACTACATACCACAGTCAGGGGATGGTAAGAATCAAAATGCCTATACCACGAAAGATGTTACAGAAATAAACTCTAAAGCTAACTATTAAATAGAGTTTAAATCAAAGAACGTGAGTGAATGAAGCTGGTGTTATGATTTGATTTGTGATTTTCTGAAAATCATAAAAATGATATTGTAAACCAGGAATATATTCTCAAAATTCTACTATTGTAAAGCAGCGTTGATTTAAATGAACACAATCTATTTAAAATATATCAAAAGATTTTTATTTTATTTCATTTATTCTCCCTGGAAATTAGCCAGAAATTAATACCGATAATACAAGATACACATTGTAAGTCCAGGATCCAAATTTTTAAATAATTTTTCAAAGTAATTCATGCACAAAATTTATGTTTTCCTAAATGGTTTATAATGAAAAATGGCAAATCTCGCTCCATCCCTTTTCACTACCAATTCCCACTCCCAAGGACCAACCACTTCCAATCCTCTTAGCTGTTCCCTTCAATGTTTACTTCTGTATTTATTTTGGCATCTGTACAGGAACAGCTTCATATTTTTTAAAACGTATATATACTGCTATTTTTAACTTCTTAGTTTTAGGAATTATCTGTCAACTTTGTTTTATAGTATATTTATCTCTCTTTTAGCACCATTATCCCACATCCCACCTACGCATCTGCTTCCATACTCCTAATTAACATATATGGATGTTAATATATTAAACAAAATGTTATACATTACTGTTCAATATATGATGTTTGACATACATATTGACATAAATGTTAATATATTAAATAAAAGCTAGTCTTTATTAGGTCTGGATAAGTGTTATTCAAGGCATAGTTGAGTGATATGTGTATATGTGTATGTATAAATACATAAAATCTACTGTATATATAAAATATGTTTTATACATACATAAAATCAGTTTGCTTTTTTCCTTTTATATGTTTTCTTCCAGAGCCCCTAGAACGCCTGCTTCAGTCTGGACGGGTTTCTCTTTGACTCTGCTTCACTGCAGTGGTCCGAGAATGTCCCTTTATCAACATCTTTCGATGCCCCTTCATTACTCTCCAGTATCTTATGTCCTTCAATTTTTAAATTCATTTCATATTTTGCTGAAATGTATTCGCCAGTAACTTTTCAAGAAAGTGTGCTCTAAAGTTACATGTTTTGAGTTTTCATGCTGGAAAATATCTCAACTTTACCTTATGAATGAATTTCATCAATGACATACCTAGCTCAGGCAATAGTTGTCAAGAGTATGAAGCCATTTTGGAATTGGCCACTTTTTTTTGAGGAACCTGTTTTAGTTTAGTTTACAGCATTTAGAAATAGAAAGTAACTTTATAGAAGTAACACCAATATTCTAGTCTGCTTGTCCCAAATATAATTAATAGTATTAGGATATAAGTGATACTAAGGTGGTTTTTATTATTTTTTATACACTGTGTGCTTTTCTTTCTATTTAAACTACATCTAAAAACTAAGCTTTTAACTAAAATTGAATGGCATTTAGCTCAATGCCGTTATTGACCAAATCATACTCGGAAGATGTTATTATATCCCAACCTAAGGAATCCTTTAATTTGGGGATTAATTTGACTTACACATGTCATTTCAGTCTCAGTTGCCTTATTCTATTACATTATTCTTGTCAAGTCTAAGTTTTATCATGTCTGAGTTCTTTTAACACTGAATCTGTGATGTAAAAATGTATGATGTACTACAAATTTTATTCATAATTTATATCCTACTGCAACCTGTAAAACATTTCTTGTAAATTACCTAATTCTTGCAAATTGCCTCATTTATGTACAGTTTCTTATGTAAATTTGAAAAATATTTGCCATGACACATTCTGTAAACATTTCCATATTCTTTTCCTTAACGCTTATTTGCATGAAAGTAACTTGGGTTTTGCCTGTTTGTATTGGATAGCCATTAAGCCAACTTCAGGGTCTCTGCCTTTTTTTCTGTAGTTTAACTGTTTCTAGTTTTGTTCATATTCTAAATAGATGTTAGAGTCATACTTCTTATTTTCTACTTTCTAAATAAATTCTCTAAGTTGTTTAAAAAATATCTTTATTCTATTATTATTCCTGATGGATAACTGAAAATCATTTTCACCATGAATATTGTAGCAATTGTTCCATTGTGTCTTGGTTCCGTTGTTTTTTTTTTTTTTTTTTTTTTTTTTTGAGGTCTTGTTCTCTTCAGTTCCTTTGTATGTGAACTCTCTTCCCTCTTTTGAAAGCTTAAAGAGCTTTACTTTGTCGCAAAGGTACTAAGATTTCATGATAATGTGGTTTAATAGTTGGCTTTTTTCTTTCATTGTGCCAGACTTGTCTTTTTGAGACTTAGTTTCATCAGTTCTGGAAATTTTTTCTTGTATTATTTCTATAACTTTCTTCTCTATGTTTTTACTGTTATCTGTGTCTATAATCCATTTAATAAGACTCTGAACCTCCTAAATCTCTAATCTGGTTTTACTCTCTCCTGCCTTTTTGGATTACTTTTTGAACGACTTCTTTGACCTTATGATCCAACTATTCAATTACTTTATAAAATTTATTTTTTCTTTCCTCTATTTCTGAGAGCTCTTTTTTGTTATCTGAATGTATCTATTTTACATCATCTTCATTTTGTTATCTAAATTAGTATTTTTCACTTACTCAACTTAGAATATCCCTGAAAGATCTTTTTAGATGATTTTCTTATTCCCTGAATTGTCTCAGCTTCTTGCAGATTCATAATTTTCCCCTTTCAGGTAGAAAGCTTTCCTCTGAAATCTTGTACTCTTTGGTCATTCATTAATTCTTCACCTAGAGCACTGATGCGTTCAGACTCTGATGGCGTGCAGGAAGGGACTTCATGGGAGTGACGGTAAAGCTGTTTTTTTCCTCTAGAGGGACATCCAAAATACTATATTGGAGATTTTTCCTCAGGTTTTTCAATTCTCAGGGAATAAAATCTCCTTTTCTGCCCAATGAGGATGCATGGCTAGATATAAGAATCCTGCAGACCACTGGTTATTTCTTAACTTCCAGAGTTCCACATAAGAAGTCAACTGTTTTCTCATTAATATCTTCCTCTAACACCTACGGTGTTGCTTCCCCCCTTAAGTTCATTAACTATTACTTATTGATGTGATTTCCATGTTTCAGAAACTAGAAGGAAAAAAAAAACTGTTCAATTCCTTCTCTGCTGTTAATTTTCCTTTCATTTTACTGGTTCTATTGGACTTGTAACTTTTTATCCCTTTATTGTCGTTTAATTTAATAAATGCTCATGATCAATTGACTATGATTATTTAGAAGCGTTACTATGATTTTAACATGTTCAAAGCTTTTTAAAAAGATATTTACAGTATTGAATGTACATTTTAACAGGAATCCTGAGACCTCAGGTTGAAAAGGATGGGAGAGAGTGAGGGACAGAAATGTGTTTTGCCTTAGAAGAATTTTGCCCATGTGATTTAGAGACTGTTTCTTTTTTTTTTATTTTTTATTTTTTTATTTAGACAGAGTCTCGCTCTGTCACCAGACTGGAGTGCAGTGGCTCAATCTTGGCTCACTGCAATCTCCATCTCCTGGGTTCAAGTGATTTAAAGACTGCTTTTTAAGTGCTCCATGAAAAAGCCCACTGAATTAAAAATATTTAATTTTGTATCGGATAAAAGCACAATCATCCTAAATGATCATAGCACATTGGTAAGTAAGATGACACAAGTAACTGACAAAAGACACAAGCAGTGAAGCTGTGGAAACAGGAAGTCTGGTCATACATTATATTCATAAAATGGAATACTATATAGCCAAAGTAATATACTCTAGGTCAAATATTTTTAAATTTTACTCTTTAAAGACAATATTATTTTTATTTATAAATATTCTTATTAAGAAAACAAAAACTTAAGCTGTAGAATGGGAGAAAATATTTACAAAACACATAATAAAAGTCTTGTATGCAAAATGTAACAACTATTAAAATTCAGACAGAAAATAAACAGCTCTATTAAAAATGAGCAAAATATTTTACAGACACTTTACCAAAAATGGTATACAAATGACACATAAGCACAGGTAGAGATGCCTGACATCATCAGTCACCAGGGAAAAGCAAATTTCTACTAAAAATACAAAAAATTAGCCGGGTGTGGTGGCGGGCACCTGTAATCCCAGCTACTCAGGAGGTGAAGCCAGAGAATCGCTTGAACCTGGGAGGCGGAGGCTGCAGTGAACCAAGATCATGCCACTGCATCCCAGCCCGGCGACAGTGCAAGACTCCGTCACAAAAAAAAAAAAAAGACTACAGAACTAAGGTCACAACCATGGTCACCTCTGGTAGAATTATGGTGGTTTGTAATCCTTATACTTTATCTTTTTGATTTTTTTAGTATATACTTCCTTCACAATCAATAATATGGACAGTTATAAGAAAGAATCAAATAATTTTGAAGAATTGTCTACATTTTGATGGTATCAAAAGGATTGCAACAAAGTCCAGTTTTTCATACATTTTATCTTCTTTCCTTTAAAAATACAAAGAAGATAAAGTTTCTGGGTTCAGCTTAGACTTGACTCTAGTCAGTGAAGGCATTAAGTCTTCAGTCATCCCTACTTAATTACGTTATATGCAATGTTGTTTCAAAACGTTCCAGCAGAGCTTGGCACATGCTGCTTTCCCATCCAGCCAGCTGGAAAGACCCACCGTTCCTGAACAGAGCCAGAACAAGCTGCAAGCACGCAGGGCGGCGATGGAATCACGTGGCAATTCACCCGGTGGCTGGATGCCTTCCACAGTTTAACCAAAGACGTTAGGCAAAGCCAATGAATTGGGGGCCCACCAGACGTCATGAAATATATTTGGGTTATTTTTGCATAGATTTATGAACAATGTTTTCCCAGTTTCATAAGAAATGATAGTCATTCGGAGCATAAAATACATGTTAAATGAGGTCACAGTATCATTTTCAAATTTCAGTGCATCAGTCAGGATGCAACCACAGAAACAGAATCAGGAGGACATATAAATGTGTGTGTGTGTGTGTGTGTGTGTGTGTGTGTGTGTGTGTGTGTATATACACACACACATAGAGAGAGAGAGACATACACACACATACACACACACACACACACACACACACACACACACATTACAAGGAATCTAGGAATCTGTAGGGCAGGCAGGCAGGAAGAGCAGATCCAGCAAAAACAGGGTAATTGTAGATTCAGCTGCTCTGAGCAACTCTTTTGCCTTGAATAATTCGGACCCTCTTAAGGGCTCATCTGGAAAGATCTGGCCTACCTAGAATAATCTCAATAATTTAAAGTTAAATCACTTGGGATTTTAATTACACCTGCAAAATCCCATCACAGCAGCACCTAAATTCACGTTCGGTTGGGTCAGTAGAAGAAGGTGTGTATGCTACCATCCTCACACCTCTCTTTCATCCTCATAGTTCAGCCTAAGTTGACACATTAAAAAACTATCATACCCAGAAGCCACATATTTAGAATTACTTACGTAAATATACAGAAAGATAAGTGTTCATCATTGTTTTTAAGAATTAACCATCTCCCAACTACAAGACAGTACCAATCTTCTTCTTAAATTCTAAGTGCCGGTGCATGATAGGTGCTCAATAAATATTAATTGAATTAATGATATTTTTAAATGCATGTTCTGCCCACTATTTAAAATTCACTTTATTTTAAGAATAAAGCAAATATTAAACTAAACAGATTGAAAAAGAAATAGTGGCATAAATAATGACATTCTGACAGCCAAGAAGAGTGCTTCAGGCCTTTTCTCCTCATCCCATGGACCTCTGTTTTATCCCCTAAGACTGCATGCACTTCTTCCAGCAAAGCTGATATAGAACATGAATTCTGTGTGAGCTAAAAAGTGCCAGTTCAAGTTTCACAGTCAGATGAATCATTAGGAGATTCTTTTGTTTTGCCGTCATTTATTTTCATAACAGAAAGTCTTTCCTTATATATGGGGTTAGTATTGTAACTTCTATCAAGCTCCATTTTATTTGTCATTTACTGTGTATCTCATCCCCTTATATTGTTAATTCCTTGCCAAGAGGACGGTTTTATTCACATGACAGCCCAGGAGCCAACCACACCATTTGTGGGACACAGTAGGAGCTCAACTATTTACTGAACGAAAGAGGCGATGAAGAAAGAATAAATTGTGCCTTTGCCTTAAACTCCTGAAGAACCCCAGCTTCTTTCATAAGTTTCTAAGCTTTTCTTCTCACTCCAACCCTATTAGTAATCCTGAAATAGGGTACAAAAATAAAACTCAACTATTGATGTCATTGGCCAGTAATAGATCTGCTATTTCTTCAGGGATTATGTATATATCAGGAATTTTTTTAATTTTAAAATTAAAAAGTTCTCATCTTGATGAGCTCTGCAGACTCAGTGTGGAGAAGCTCAGTATTGATTAATGGAGGCATTTAATTACGGGGAAATGTGGTCACATAAATAAACACCAGGAAAGACTCAATGAGCAGTCTCATATATCAAGGACAATCTCCTGAGAACACAGGCCTGGATTATGAAAGGTTTCATGCTTGTCTTCCCTGTCATACACTCAATTTTCTCTCAGGAGAGCAATTGGGAAAAAAAGCTCAGCAATAGAAAAAACAACCTATAATCTATTTCAGCCTTCTTACTGAAAAGTATGAGCTAGAAAGCTTCAAACTAATGCTAGTATGAAGCCAAGAGGCTGCAGCACTCAGCATTAAAGTTCACTGTATTTTCTCCTGGAAATTTTTTGAGACTAACCAAGTGGATATTTTTATTACAATTTCTAAATAGGATGCAGTTTTACCCAATTTTTATGAAAGCCGAAGTTTATTTATAAATTAGATTCCTAATTTATAAATAAGCCATCTTATGCCAAATGTATTCCCCTGCTCTTTGGCGGAGGTTTTGGGTATCTTGAACATGTAGAAATCATAAAAGTTCCTATGGTCACAGGAGAAATGTTTTAAGAAAAAGATATTTTATTAATTTCACAATTAAGGTATTAAAACTCCCTCTTCTGCTATCTACAAGGAAAAACTTGCCTCTATTCTCAGACCACTGAAGCTAAGCTCCTCTATTCTCCTGTCCCCATTGGCAAATCTGTTCAGTTATTGAAGGTGGAACACAAAACACAAAGCTAAAACTGACAGAAGAGGGACTCGAATATAGTTTCCCGCTCTTTAGGAAGTGTCATAGAGACCTGAGTTGGCTTCTCAGCGTCCACCTAAGAAGAGTGATTATGCAGGGGCCCAGTGCAGCATGCAAATAGCTCAAACAAGTAGCTACACGTATGCTCACGACTGATAACAAGACTTGCCTAAGTTATCCATTGCTATGTAACAAATTACTGCAAACCAGCATAAAATCACACATATTTGTTATCTCAGAAATTCCCTGCATCTGGAGTCCAAGCATGGCTTAGCTGCCTCCTCTGCACCAGGGTATCTCTAAAGGCTGAAATCAAGATGTGGGCTGGCCCTGAAGTCTAACCTGAAGGCTCAACTGGGGAAGAATTCCTTCCAAAGCCTACATAGTTGCTGGAAGCCTTCAGGTTTTTGTGGACTGGGAAACTAAGGGCCTCAGTTCTTTGCTGGATGTCAATCTAAAGGCTGCCTCAGTGCTTGCCACATGGGCCTCTCCACAGGGCAGTGCACTACATGGCAGCTTGTTTTATTAAAATCAGTGAGAGAGAGAGAATCTGCTAGCAAAAACCAAACTTACATCAGTGATCTCATCATCTTTGCTGTATTCTATCATTTAGAAGCAAGTCACTGGTCCCATCTGCACTCAAGGGAAGAGGATTACACAGGGGCATGAATACCTGGAGGTGAGAATCACTGAGGGTGGTCTAAAAGGGAGACCCTGGACATTAGGCAACCCAGAGCCTGAGGGGGGCTTGCAGAAGGGAATAGACAGCCAGTCATATTTCCAATTTCATTACTACATCCAACAAACAGACTTTTCCTCAGCACACTGGACAGTTTATTAAATAGAACTGTTTGGATTCAGGGGGATGGCTAACTGCTTCAAATGCCAGGTTGCCTAGGGTGTCCCAAGGAGTTTAGAGACAGAAATACTGAACCCATTACACAAGATCAAATAGACTCAATGGAACTTCAGACCCTTGACAACATTAAGGGCCTTTAATCTATTAAGTATGTGTAGGACTTTCAAATTCTTTATGGTTTTCCCTTTTTCTTCTGCAGGAGGAACACTATTGCCTGCTTCTATCATTACGTTATGTTTCTCTCTTTGCATCCTAACAGTGGTTACTCCTTTTCATTTGACTATTTGCACCCTGTCATCTGAGCTCCACTGCAATTAAAAGTACAAGTTGGTGAGATGTGTGGCCTACAAATAATGGCCATAAAATCAAAGGAAACTAACTGGCCAATGTACAGATTGAACTAATAACTGTCTTCATTAGCTCCACATTGTCGAAAATACATCATCAGAGGCAATGAAGACAAATAGTAATAAAAGAAAAGGGGGTGAGGACCTTCAAATTCTTGCATCAAAGAACTTTAAATGTCATAATTTATCCTTACTTTAATTCAAATGCCAAACATACGGAATTCAAACAATCCTACAGATTGGCTTGTCTGATAATCTTGCCAAGAACTAAATATAGAAGAATCAATTTTGAAATTTAGGAATAGAACCGAGAGGTGTCTCAGACCACAAAGACTGTAGAGCTATACTTTGGTCCTGTTGGCAAGACTTTAACTGTGTAATATTGTTTCTTTCTTTTACGGCCAGTGAGATCCTGCATTTTCTATCTGGATCACATCTTCTCTATGTAGGATACATGGCACCTAATCATTGTGTGTCTCCCAAAGCCCAGGTGATATGGTGTCTTCCTAGAACACAAGTTCCAGTACATGTACTCAGAAGTCAATTTAAAACAGATCACTTGATTTTACTTAGAATTGGAACCATGCTAAATTTATGAGGAAGACAGTCAAACAAGAAACTACATAAAGAAAAAAATAACCAATCAAAATGAGTTTGTATGAATTTGTTGTTTTACCATACAGTTTATCAGTCCATAAAATGTCCAATGTGGAATGGCATGGTACTGAGACCTCCAAAAAAAGAAAATAAAGTCTTCTGGGAATCATTTCCTCTGGCACCTAGAGCAAGAAATAATTGTCAAGGAAGTTGAGGTCTAATTTATACTTGCTAATGTTTTGTGTGACTTAGTACAACTTCTTCAGCTCCTTTAGGTTTTGGTGTCTTCCACCACTGAAATGAGAAGGGGTGACCTGGATGATTTTATTGTCCCACATGACTATAAATTCCAGCGTGAAGATTCCTAGCTTCATTCAGTTTAGGAACTTGTGTAGCGTGGCACCTGAATGGCAACAAGGGTGCTTCTTAGAAAATGGGGACCATTGATGAGAGTTCCTCCTTATACTCCTTATACCCTGTTCTGCTAAGCTCTGTATTTCAAGTGATCACCCACAGAGGGAATGAGATGCTCTTAATTAGCTTCCTGAGTACCCTAAGGACCACACTGAATTTATAAAAGCATTTCTTCTTTTACAATGTCCTGATTTTTTCCTCCTATTCCAAATACGTTTGTATGGAGATGTTTTAATATTTAAATGTGTGTGCCTTCTAGATAAGGCCTAAGCATACCTTTTTTTAACATAGAAAATGCAAACAAATAAAAAGAAAATGCCAAAACATAGGAACTTTTTTTAAACAAAAAACAATACAAAATAGAAACAGAGAAGAGGCATTATCTATTAGCCCAAATAGGTCTTTCACCCCTGTTTTGAAAATTTTTCCAAAGAGATCTTTTTGTCTTTGTTCTTCCTTTTCCTATCTTAGAAAAAAAGTATCAGATGATGTTATAAGGTGTCATAATTTGACTGAGAAACGCCTGTGTCAAACAGAATGCTCTTCAAATATCACTGGAAATTGAGAACTTTGGCGGAGAAAAGCCTTTACTTAGAGATAACCAAATAAGCCTAGAGAAAGCATGTGGTGCAGTCAATCCCTAAATTTGAAGAGAAACAGCAAGAAGCATTTTATTATGCCTGTTCACTTTTAAACCCCTAAGGGAGATTAGCGACAAAGTAAATACACATCAGAAACATCTTTACTATCCAGTATGCATCGTTAGAGGGCACAAGTTCTTAAAGTTCTGTCATGACATAAAGTAGCTTTGAAGTTGCCTCTGGTTGGCATCAGGTAGCTCTTGGCAAGGAAAGGCAAGCAGGACTTGCAGGGCAGCCTGCCACTGGCCTAAGAGAAAGGAGCATTCATCTGTTGGGAAAGCAAATGCTTGATGAGTAGAATGTTGACTTCGTACTGTTGAAGGCCTGAAGCTTCATCTATTTGCAAAAGAGAGGCTATTTTGGAGCAAGTCCTGTGTGAGCAAGCTGCAGAGAGGCAGGGTGGAGATGGAAAAGGATAATCTCCCTGAACATCTGTCATGATTACACATAAAACCTTACTACAAAGTCAAATGCAATCTGCTTGGTACTTTGGACTGTTAAGCCTCTGCTATGTGAATGAATGTTTGCAGTCATGACTGTGTGTTTTTATCTGGTTTTATGATGCCTATCATTACAGACTCAGGCAGTCAAGGGAGGCATAACCATCATAATCAACAGGTCAATAGAGAAGGTACATTTGCCCATGTAAGTCAGAGGATGAGGCACACATTTTCATATGCTCTTGTGCTCTTTTCCAAAAGGAGTCAGGCAGGGAAGTAGACATACTTGCCATTATAGTAGCTGTCAATTTACTGTGCCTTTCTCAACTGATGAAGCCACAGGCCACTGTCACTCTAAATCTCATCAGCAAAGATGGCAGTGGAAGAACAGCGACAGCAGCCTTCTCTTTCCCCCCACAGTGAGGAAGAGAAAGCCGTTCTCCCACAGAGCCAGCACATTTGGTGATAACTCCAACCCCAGCATGGCTCCTCCAGGCTTGGCTGCCTACTGCACAGTAAGGGTCTTTTGTCATTTATTTAGATGCATATTGACCTTATTTTCTTGGCAGTGACATGTGAGAATATGTTCTTTTGGAGGATTTGGGAAACGGGGGTGGGGGCGTCCGGCACACTGCCTTGCTTCATCCTCTCCGTTGAATTCACCAGCACAGAGCAGTTTGCCACCTCTTTTTTCTCCATCAGAGCATCACCATGTTCGCTGGACATGGCATTTTTCAAGCCCTCAATTTATATCAGAACTTTAAGACATGAAGCTATATAAAATGAAATATTTGGATGTCATGTGTTACCCTTTAGACATAAAAACGAAGTAATGAGTTGATTTTTTAAAAAGCATTTGCCAGCCAGGTTTTTCAAAACAACAAATATCCCTGATATCAAAATAATTCTCCAGAACCAGAAATCCACAGACATTTAAACGGAAACAACATAGCAGTCCTTTTGTTAGACAAAGATACCCTTATAATGATAAGCTTTAAACGGGCATCACCTCCACACTTGTAAAGAGACATGCTTCTAAGGACCATGACAGAGCCTGTCACAGCATCTCATCTTTTCTTAATTCACTGAAAAACATCTAACAGACATCTTTTAAACTGAGTTACTCCCCTTATGATTTTTTATTCTCCTATTACAATATCCCTCAGCTTATAACATCTAAGTAATGTTAAAATTCAATTCTCTTTACCTTGAGTTCTGAAATACTCAAAATGATAATCATGTACATTTAAAGTACAGCAATTATCATAGTACATCAAAAACTGTCAAGGTCTATATTTTCATAACATCTTTGGACTGGGACACAAAAGACACATGTATCAAATTTGTGGTGGACACCAAAATAGGATAGGTGGTTATAATATTATGATTCAACGATAATAGAAGACCAGAGCTCAGTTCCTCGTTAACTTCATCATTTCCCCCATAAGACACAGAAGAAAAAATATTAAACAAGATGACTAAATTAACAATTAGTCTCTAAATTTGATTGAGTATTTTCTATAATAGCTGGGTGTGTGGCACATAAATATATGTCTTGTATTTAACTCCTAATTGAAAAAAAATTTAATCTTAGCTCATTACCACCCCATCTCCCTTGTCAATCATAAATTTCACACTCTGTTTATTTTTTTCATAGCTTTTATGAGGATGGATTCTATTACACATGTGTTCGGTTACCTGCTGTCTGTCTATCTCCCCACAGAAATAGAAGGGCTAATGGTGGCATGAATGATGCTCTTCCTCTCCGAGACAGTCCCATCAATGTAACAATGCCTGGTACATAACAGACACTCGATGAACACTTGAGAAACTGATTAATCAATTCACAGTTAAGATTTTAGGAGGTGGACTTGAACCTCGTTGAAACCAGAAATCACACTCACAGCAGCTCTTACAAGTAAGCCCAGTCTCACTTCATACCATCATCTAGTGGTCTTCATTGTCCAGCTTTCTGTTCGCACCAACCTAAATTCAAACTGCAGTCAAATACCTGCCCTGCTGTGCTGCAGCGTCAGATACTCTGCTGGAACGGTGTCCTCACAAGTTTCCCAAAACATTAAAAGTCTACTGTCCAGCAGTCTTATTTCTTCCTCTTGCTCTTTTGCTCTGTCCCATAGCATTTGCCATGTCTGAACTTCTCTGCACAATGGCCCCTCTCCTTTTTGACTGCTTTTATTTTCTTCATAAAAAGCCAGTTCTCTTCTCCTATGAGTCTGACCATCACATGTCCCACAATTTCTCACTGCTTTACCCTCTCCTCTGTGTACAATGGTCTCAACCTCAATTTCTAGCTCAGTCTTCTCTTTTAAACTCTAGAGCTTTATCTCTAAATTTCTGCAAGATAATTCTTCTTCCATGTGCTGCTCTCATCTCAAGCTCACTGAATCTAAAACTACCTATCACTGACATTTATTTTTATAGAAATACATCTTTTCCTCCTAATTAGATGAAAGCACACTATTCTTTTTTGGATCCCTACATCATAAAAACACACCCAGTGCCTTGGACTTTTCAGGTAATTAATAAGTATCTGTGCTTGACGAATATCAAGTGTGATGAATGTTATGGTAGAACTGTGTCCCCCAATAAGGAGATACTGAATTCCTAACCCTCAAGACTTTAAAATGTGATCTTATTTGGAAATAGTATTATTGCAAAAGTAATTAGTTAAGATGAGGCCACACTGAAGTAGGGTGGATTCTTAATTCAAAGTGACCAGTGTCCTTGTAAGAAGAGAAGAGACAGACACAGAGAATGCCAGTGACAATGAGGCAGAGATTGAAGTGGTGCACCTACAAGCCAAGGAAGCCACGGATGAAGGCAAACACCAGAGGCTAGAAGAAGCAAAGAAGGCTCCTCATCTACATGTTTCAGAGGGAGCATGGCTCTGCTGACAACTTGATCTTGGACCTGGAGCCTCCAGAACTGAGAGAGAGTAAAGTACTGCCATTTTAAGCTACCTAGTTTGTAATGCTTTATATGGCAGCCTTAAGAAACTAATGGAATGCGGCCGGGCGCGGTGGCTCAAGCCTGTAATCCCAGCACTTTGGGAGGCCGAGATGGGCGGATCACTAGGTCAGGAGATCGAGACCATCCTGGCTAACACGGTAAAACCCCGTCTCTACTAAAAAAAACACAAAAAATTAGACGGGCAAGGTGGCAGGCGCCTGTAGTCCCAGCTACTTGGGAGGCTGAGGCAGGAGAATGGTGTAAACCTGGGAGGCAGAGCTTGCAGTGAGCTGAGATCTGGCCACTGCACTCCAGCCAGGACGACAGAGCCAGACTCTGTCTCAAAAAAAAAAAAAACAAAAAAAAACTAATGGAATGCAAAAGCAGCAAAGCTTTGAGATCAGATGAACCTAAAGTCAATCCCAACTACATCATTTAATTATGTGATCTTGGGAAATCTACTAACTTCTCTGTCTCTCTGTTTCCTTAGCTGTTAAATGAAGACAATAGTTGTTTCACAGGATTTTTATAAGAATTTCATGTATAAAATGTATTATAAACTTCACACAGAGCCTAGTATAGTATGTGCCCAAAATTAATATCCCCTTTTCCCGCTGCAGTTTTAAATGAGTCTTTTACTTATGCCACCTGTGTATTCACTCATTGAATGTCTTCTCTGAGTTAGACACTGCTCTAGGCATTTGGGACACTGAGTAAACAGAACAGAAAAAAAAAAATATCCTTTTAAAGGGAATTTACGTATGGATAGCAAGCCTGTGCTTTTTCTTAATAAATGAATGAATAAACCAAAACCCTCATTACTATTTGTGCTAAACTCTGCTTTAAGGAATTATGATAAGAAAGGAGCGGATTTGGCCAGTAAACTACAGGGACAGATCCTTTTTAAAGTATCAAAACGCCTGCTACAAAGCTATCCTAACTGATGCCTTGCTTAAGTATGAAGCAGCATGAACTAAGATTATCTTTCCCTGTAAGATGTATGGGTGCAGAAAACAGTTTTTGTTACATTTCTTAACTGCAACTCCACATTTTAATAAGACTCAATAAGAAAGCAATTAACGTTAGCATACACAAAGCTATTAAATGGTTAAATTGTCATATGTAAAGACACCTTCAAGTAAATCTTCAACATTTAAAATGAAAAAAAAAACCATTACCCTACTGTAATTTTCAATCTTAAGAAAGAAAATCTTTATATAATTATGATCATTTTTTATCATTTTCTAAAATGCATGTAATGGCAAGCACTAGAGTAACAAAGAAAATTTTAACTAAGTGTTATTGAAAATGCAAAGCAATGGAAGTAACAAAACAACAGGAAGCTCTTAAGCATTAGAATATTAAGAAAGAATGAAGAGAGGATCAACAGATTTTTCATCTCAAAGATAATAAATTATTTTATAATAATTTGATATGATATATTTATCAGTAGGAAGGGTGTCAGAGAACGTAAACATTTGGCTTCAGTGATTCTCGGGTTATCCTGAATGTGGATTCTCCCCCTCGTCCCACATCTCTCTGGCTCCATGACTGTAGGGTTCTGTTGTCCAGTTACAGTAGGCACATGCCACATGGTGTGTGGCCACAGCGTTCTTTTTTTTTTTTTTTGAGACAGAGTTTCACTCTCTTGCCCAGACTAGAGTGCAATGGCGCAATCTCAGCTCACTGCAACCTCTGCTTCCCAGGCTCAAGCGATTCTCCTGGCACAGCCTCCCAAGTAGCTGGGATTACAGGCATGTGCCACCACACCCAACTAATTTTTTGTATCTTTAGTAGAGACGGGGTTTCACCATGTTGGCCAGACTGGTCACAAACTCCTGACCTCAAATGATCCACCTGCCACAGTCTCCCAAAGTGCTGGGATTACAGGCATGAGCCACCACGTCTGGCCACTGCATTCTTAATATGGGACATGTCCAGACTGAGGTATGCTATAAGGGTTAAACTTATACCAAATATTGAAGATTTTGTATAAAAAAAGAATATAAATTATTTCAATTGTTTTGTATATTGAGTTCATTTTGAAGTGATAATATCTGGAAACTTGAAATAAAATATATTATAAAATTCACCTGTGTCTCTTTCCTTTTAATATATCTAAATGTATCTACTAAAAACTTAAAATTTCATATGTGGTTGACACTTGTGGCTCACGTTACATTCTATTGGACGGCACTATTCATATTATGGAAGTCCCAGTTGTGGGCAAGAGCAGGGTTTGTTGTAGTCAAGATCAGAAATCAAGTAACTAATTCCTACCACTAGGTGATTGTTTGACCTTGAGCCAGGAAAATCATTTAGCCTACTGCAGCCACCTCACCAAAACCTAGTGCCACATTCATTCAACAATGGCAGTTGTTCCAAAGGTGAGCATATGAGTAAATGAATACTAATAAAAGTCCTTTTAGATTTGAATTATGAAACTGACAGTAAAAGTTTTCTTTCTACTAAGACTGATAACCCAAAAGGACGGGAATCTGTGACTGTTAAGGTGTATCGAGGAGACTGATCTTCAGAGGAAATAACAATAACACATAAAGGGAAGCAAAGCTGATAGAAAGAGAAAGAGAGAATGAAAGAAAAAGAAAGAGAAGGAGGAAGAAAACTGTGTTTAAGCCCCTAGAGCTAGCCATGCCTGAAGCCAGAGCAATGTTGAACTTCCCAACTCTGTGACATAGTGAATTCACTATTTTGTTTGAGCTTACCTTGAGTCTAAATTCAATCTTTGGCATCATAAAAAAACTCCAATCAACATCTGCTTGTCTAAGATCAAATCAATTAAACCTTTGACTTTCAACCTGTGAATCAGTGTTAAGCTATTCTGCAAATGACAAAATGCTTAAAATAAGCCAAAATTCATCACATATTGATAGAATCTATATGCAGAAAGCAAACCTAAGGGAGATATTCCTTTCCTTGAGATAAGCAAGTTGCATATAGTCCAATGAGCCTCATTTGTGCTCCCATATATATCACAACACTCATAAAACCTGATGGCACTGATTTATACTACTGGACTTTAAAACTTTCGAGGGCAAGACACATTTTATCTTTGTATGATGACTACCTCTTTGCCACCCAGGGAGGTAGATAGGAAAATATTAATATCTCATAATTCATGTAAAAAAAAAAAAATTCAAGAAGTTAAAAGACTTCCTAAATAACAATAGTAGTAAATCAGATAAGAATCCAGGTCTCATGACTCCACAGCAGTACTTACTGTACTGTGGAAAGATTATCTAGCATCATTATAAATTAACTAAAAAGAGTCAGATACCTGCAGAATCTGTCAATCATACTGGTAATGGTTTCACTGCTGTCCCTTACTTTCCATTTCCCAAGCATTTTCAAGCTTAATTTCTACATTAAAATTCTCCTCCTCAAACTCCCTCCCTTCCCTTTTCCTCTTAATAAATCCACTTACCAGAATAAAACCAAGTTTCATGACTTGTAACTACTGGAAGGTTTTGCTTGCAAATAGGAAGCTAGAGACCTTCCCCTAAAAGGAATGCCTGCTTCTTCTAAAGAAGAGACAATGAACCATGACAGGGAAACCTCCCTTCCTCATAATTCAAAGAAAAGCTTTCCTTGATAAGCTTTTCTGCCAGGGAGGGCTGGTTCTGACTGCAACAAAGCAATGCTCAGTCTCATTTTAATCTTAACACACTAAGTAGGAGAGACTGCAATGTAAGAAGGACAGATTCTGCCTTTCCATTACTGCCCTTGTATCATGTCTTACATTTAGAACATTTTTAGCAATATGGTTAACACCATAAAATCCCATACATATATAGGCATCATATAAACACACACATAAATAGACACAAATTTAGGCAAATAGAAGAACAGACTCTGTGACTAACACAGTTTTATGGTGAAAACTGGAATTCTGTAAAACAGGTGTCTCTGTTCATCTTGTGCTACAAGAATGAAATATCGAAGACTGGCTAATTTATAAAGAACAGGGATTTATTTCTTACAGTTTGGGAGGTTGGGAAGTCCAAGATCAAGGGTCTGGCATCTGGTAAGGACATTCTTGTTCTCTCATCTTGCGGCAGAGGGGAGAGAAGGCAAGAGGAGGCCAAAGTCACCCTTACATAATGGCACTAATTCTACCCCTGAGGGTGCAGTCTCAATGGCCTAAGCACCTCTTAAAGGGCCCACCTCTCAATACTGTTACTAGAGCAGTTAAATTTCAACATGAGTTTTAGAGGGAACAAATATTCAAACCATAGCACAGTGGGTGTATAGATTTCAATTTTTATAATAATCCTTTCATAACAACATTTTGAGTCTATAGAGCTGCAATGCCTTAACAGTCTAAATATTTCATTCAGGACAGAAAAAAGAGAGGTGGCAATTGAGAAGTACTACAATAATTTCATGAGAGCTATTTTTTTTGTTCACAAGACTGTAAGAGTGGGAATTCCACTTTAGCCTGCCAGGAAAAGAACGCTTAAGAGTAAATTCTGGGAACAACTAATTTTTTTTAAATCTTTCTATAAAAAATACTCAGGCTGCTACAGTCTTCAGTCAAGGAATGCTGACTCCCTACTAAGTGTCAGGCCCTATGCCTGGGACTTAAATTATGTATGTGAAAACAACGTATCACCCTATCCCCTGGTGTAGCCTTCAGTTATTAATTCAACAAATATCTATTAAGCATCTTGTATGTCACCGGCACTACATGCAACTACAACAACAACAACAAAACAGCTAAAATATTCACCTTCATGGAGCTTACATCCAATTGGAGAAAAGAAATAATAAACAAATAATATTTAAAATTATTTGTTTATGTTAGCTATGTATTATTTTATGAAAAGAAGTTTATTTGGCTTACGGTTCTGGAGGTGTGAAAGTCCAAGAGTGTGACACTGGCATCTGGTGAAGGCCTTCTTTTGCAACGTAACATGGCAGAGATCACATGGAAAGAGGGCAAAAGCAAGAGAGTTAGGGAGAGTCGGCTTTTATAACAAAGCCCCTTCCAAGACAATGAACCCATTCCTGTGACGGTGACATTAATCCATTCATAAGAGCAGAGTGATTAAGTTTCCAACACATGAAGGTTTGGGAGACATATTCATATCACAGCATCTTCTAAATGGAGCCTCAGAGTCTACTCTTGCCACTCCCTTTCCCCACAATCCCTTCTTAACAATAGGCTATTTATTTATTTATTTACTTATTTTGAGACAGAGTTTCACTCTTGTGGCCCAGACTGGAGTGCAGTGGCTCAACTTCGGCTCACTGCAACCTCCGCCTCCCGGGTTCATACTAGTTTCCTGCCTCAGCCTCTGGACTAGCTGAGATTACAGGCACCTGTCACCACACCTAGCTTTTTAAAATTTTTTTTAT
This sequence comes from Colobus angolensis palliatus, assembly GCF_000951035.1. Classification (NCBI taxonomy): domain Eukaryota; kingdom Metazoa; phylum Chordata; class Mammalia; order Primates; family Cercopithecidae; genus Colobus; species Colobus angolensis. Next base: position 2,992,713 of record NW_012117032.1, on the reverse strand, counting down.
TTTTTTATTTTTTAGTAGTGATGGGGTTTCACCATGTTGGCCAGGCTGGTCTCCAACTCCTGACCTCAAGTGATCTACCCGTCTTGACTTCCCAAAGTGCTGGGATTACAGGCAAACAATGGCTATTTAAATTCAAAAATTAGTAACAGGTTTTGAGGAAAATAAAATTTCTGCACCAGTTAAGGGTACAGAAATTCAGAATGCTGTTGTCAGGGAGGATTCTATTTTAAATACATCAGCTGAAACCTCTCAATGGGCAATACTTGAATGGAACCCCAAACTACGAAGAATCAAGTCGTGCAAAGACCTGTAAGAAGAGCATTGTAGGCACAGACCCCTGTACAGAGCAGCGTGTGGCTGAAGCATGGGGACAGCAGGGAGGGGACGATGTTGGAGAGATGGGCAGGAGTTGAGTAGGCAGTTGACTAAGGAGAATTTTGACTTTACTCTAAGTATAATACAAGGCCATTTAGGAATTATAAGTAAAATCGCATGCCTGAAAAAGCTTACTGCTCATACTACATGAAGAATAATTTGTAGACTGAGATATGGAAGCAGAGAAGCAGTTTGAGTCTGCAGTAATCTGAGAGATAACAATGGCCTTGATTAGAGTATTAATGAAAAAGATGGTGAGTATACAGACACCAATAATAGTGCCAAGCACTATTCTGCTGGCTTTGTATTTGCTTGTTTGACTCTCATGTTCAATATTTGAACCATTTATTAACAATACTACGAAATAAATACTAAAAGTACACCCACTTTACAAATATGGAGAGAAAAGCAGAGTGAATTTAAATCACTTCCTCAAGACTACACATGTAATAACTAAAAAGGGGATGTGAAGGTTTAGCCAAATGAACAGTTAGAGGGAACAGCCCACACACAAGATCACCTTCACTTCTGATACCAGCTACAAGTTTGAGGTCCCCAAGACCACCCTATGGTTTTATAATTCACTAGAACTCACAGAACACATTGAAGGTTATTTCGCTCATGGTTAGGGTTTATTACAGATTGAAATCAGCCAAGGGAAAACATTCATAGAGTGGAGTCCAAAAAAGTATCAAACATGGAGGTTCCAACTGCCCTCTCCTTGTGGAGTCAAGACAGCATGAATTTCTCCACATCTCTGTATGACAATATTCGTGGAGAACTCCCAACAAGGAAGCTCACTTGACTGATGACTCCATCATGTAGACAAGATTGATTGCCCAAGTGTTTGATCTCAGTCCTTAGTCTCCCTGGAACTCTACTGATACTGTGTGACTCATCCTTCCTGCCTCCAAATCATACTGCTGATTCTTCTGGTGTGTCCATCCTCCACTCTAAACCACATTGTTAAGACTATTCTGACCCAAGGTTCACAGGCAAATAAAGACACTTCCCTCAGGCATGACACACCAAAGGCTTAGAAATTACTTTACAGAAGTCAAGGACAAAGGCCAAATCTATCTTTGGGCAATGTTAGATTCTTTACTAGACAGAGGAAGAAAGGGATATGAGAGAAGTGAAGAGTTCTTTTTCAGCCATGTTAAATTTGAGATGAACATTTTATATCAGAATAAAGATGTTAAGTAACAGTTATATAAACATATCCACAGTTCAAGCATGAGAAGACTGGACTGAAAATAAACATTTTGGAGCGAACACACTATAGATGTTATTTAAATTCCAGGGGATATAACAGGGTAAATTAAAGAGAAAGTTTAAACTCAGAAAAGAAGAGGAAAAAGAACTGAGCCCACAAACACGGCCACACATAGGGGTCACAGAAAAGAGGGAGGTATAGCAAAACAAATTTAAAAGATCATACATTCAGAAGAAAAAATGAAGAAGAGAGTACAGAAAGTATGTCCGAAAAGAGAGGTTTATGTAGGAAAACCACCTCCTATTTTGGAGATGCATACTGAAGTATTTAAAGATACTTGCAAATGAATCTGTACATCTGTAACTTTCAAATGAATCAGCAAAAATTAGAATATAAAATACATATTATAAACATAAAGGAAATATAACTAAATGTGTCTGAGATTATTGAATCTAGGTGCAAAATGTAGGAGGGGTTCGTTGTAGTATTCCTTCAACTTCTTGTATGTTTGGCATTTGGCATAATTAAATGTTGGGCATGAGAAAAGATACAGCTAATGGCCAGTGCCAACATGTTTCTGAGAAATGCAGAAGGTAGGGCAGATCACAGACTCTTGGAATTTGGTATTGGAAAAGGCAGGAGACAAAAGTCCTGAGTTAAGAAATTTAAAGAGAGAATGAGAATGGAGAAAGATGTGAGGAGAGTTTCTCTAAAGAAAGGCAGAGAAATTGAGCAGAGGTTATAATAATGTAGTGAGGGCCCTCACTACATAAAGTGGTAGAGATTGGGAGGGAATACGAAACTTCAAGGCTTCCAAAGAAGCTGAAGCTTGAGCTACATTGGCAAGGATGTGGAGGTTTTTACCAGACTGAGAAAAAGAGACGAATTCTAGACAAGAAAAACAACATATGCAAGGACATGAAGATATAAGAAAGGTGTGCTACTACATTGAGTCTGAATATCTGTAGTTTGACTAGTACTAAAGCTGCTAAAATGAGTAGAGGTCAGATCACAAAATAGCCAGAACTCCTCAAAAAAAGGTCTAGGTTCCTAACTTAAGAATCCAGTGCATCACTAATTAAAATGCAGATTCACAGATTCCACTGACAACCTGTTGAATCAGAACCCCTGGCAGTGGGACTCAAGAGAACTGGAAAAGGAGAACGCTGTATGGGAAAGTGTGCATGCGTTTCTTCTCCCATTCCAGCCAGCATCACGTGGTCTTTCTTCTCTTCCCTCTCTATAGATAGACTTTTCATCTTTCCCCCCGCCCATCCTCTTACCTGCGTCCTCATAGCTTCTGCTCCTCAGAACTTTGGTTTGCTTATGGCTTGATCTTGTATGGAATTGGCTCCAGCCAAGACTCTTCAGCACACTTATCCACTGCAAACTGACAACTCCATCTAGATGTCCCGATACCTTTTAGTTCCTATTATGGAGAGAGAAACTGAGAAAGGAGGAGGGAGAGGGGAGGAAGAAAGACAATTGTCACACAGAATGGGCCATGAGTCTATCTAGACTCAGTAAGCAGTGACTAGGACCATGTCACGCATACATAGGTGCAGGTTCTCTAGAACAACGCTACTCACATGCCAGTCTACAAGGAGAAGAGAAGCTTGTGCCATAATGTAAACTAGTGCACTTCATTCATCAATAAGGTGTTGCTATGAAAAATATAAGAAAAAAACATCAGCTGAACTAAACAGCATACTTAGTGGCACAGTTAATTTATCTTTTGGCACAAGCTCCTTATCTTAGTGAGAAATGAGCCAAACATCTCCAAGACCTGTAACCAGACTCTGGAACACACTCTGAGGAGCACTGCTCTAAAAACAACTGTGGATTATACAAGCATTTAAATAAAACAAGATAAAATATATGTTGATATTACTGATCAAAAATCACCAAAATGTTCATCTAGCAAACCCATGAGGAAAGTATTCTGAGAAATATACAAAAGTGTAAGACTGATTTCATCCACAAGTATCAGACCATATGTATTTCAGAAGATAGTGAGAAATTAGCTTATGGTTTAATTTGCCACTGAAAATAACTCAGACTACTAGCAGGTAAGACTTCTGCTTTTATAAAGAAGAAAGTGTGAACCCGAAAGCACTGAAGGTATGCCTTTATAGCTTATTTTTACTTCTCTCCACAAGGTACAGTACTAGAATGACCTGGGAAGCATAAACGTCAGAGAACATTTTTTTTAAACTCTCTTCAAGGCTGTTAGGAGGTATAAAATACACACCTTGAGGAAAATAAATGTATGCAACTCAAGAAGATAATAAATCACTTGTAGCTTTATTGTTGTCAGTCATTGGTTTTTGAAGGGCAAACCGTACTTGATTCTTGACTTGTTCTTTGCTTCACTGATCAGTAACTTTCCTTAGAAGTTACAAAGTTTTCAGTGTTGACAACTCTGTGATTTTTTTTAGGGAGAAAAGTCACATATTTTTAAAATACTGTTTCATGGATATATTGGTGTGCAATTCAATTCCACAAACCTCAATTGAACACCTACTATGTGCCAGGAACTGTTTCCTCTGGGCTCCAGCAGGAATACAGAAAGGAATAAAATGGCATCAAGGAGCTCATTAATGACATTTTATTCCTTTCTGTATTCCTGCTAGAGAAAATTAAGGTGGATGGTAATTAGTGTTATATTTGGGAAGAAAAGGAATGATTCATTCTGACTATGTGAATGTAGGGAGATTTCAAGACCAAGACCAAGACAACTTGGTCCTTGAAGGACAGGCAGTAGTTCAAGAGGCAAGGTAAGAGGTAACTAAAGAACATACCAGGCAGAAAAAATAATTGAACTCAATCATGAAAGAGTGTGGCTCATTGAGGAATCCTCAAGAAATCCTTGTGCATTGCTGGTGGGAATATAAAATGATGCAGCCACTGTGAAAAGCAATATGATGATTCCCTGAAAAATCAGACATGGAATTACTATATAATCCAGCAATTTGACTTCCAGATAGATACCTAAGAGAATTGAAGATACTTGTACATCAATGCTCATAGCAGCATTATTCACAATAGCCAAAAAGTAAAAACAATCTAAATGTTCATCAATGGATGAATGGGTAAACAAAGTGTGGCGTACACATACAATGAAATATTATTCAGCCTTAAAAAGGAATGAGATTTTGATACATGCTACAATATAGGTGAACCTTGAAAACATTATGCTAAGTGAAATAAGCCAGCCACAAAAAGACAAACATTGTACGATTCTACTTATATGAGGTACCCAGAGTAGTCAAATTTATGGAGACAGAAGGTAAAATGGTGGTTGCCAAGGATGAGGGAGGGGAAGATGGGGAGCTATCATTTGATGGGTAAAGACTTTCAGTTGGAGAAAATGGAAAAGTTCTGAAGATAGATGGTGGTAATGGTTGCACAAAATTGTAAATGTACTTAATGATGCTGAATTGTACACTTAAAAATTATTAAAATGGTTGTTATATTATATATGCATAATATATGTATATTTACAACAGAAAAATTCTAAGACTTATTTGTAAAAATTCTATATTTTATTCTAGTTTTAAAGCTAATATATATTTCTTATAGAAGACTTAGAAAATTAAAAGTAGTCTTAATTGACTTAACCTGGAGGTAATCAAAACAGAAATCTTCATAAATTTTCTTCTTTATATTTATGCAGTTGTGTTTACAAATATGAATTATATTTCACATGCTATTTACATGCATTTATCACTTTTATATTATGCTATCCATTAACAAAGAAGTAGTAACTATTTTTCTATTCACCTCAATAGTTTTCTACATTATCTTTCATTATGATTGGCATTTTCACTTCTGACATAATATATATGGTGTGCATGACTATCTCATCTCCACCTGCCTCCCAAAAAACCCAGAAAATTTCCAAATAACAATAAAAAATCACCTGTAACTTTACCAACATATTTATCACAATTTATAATCAAATATTTATTTGCGGGATTGTTTATTATTTTTCTTCCCACTGGACTACTACTTCCATAAGCATTTGCTAGGGATCATGCATGTCCCTACCACCAGCACCTAGTAGGGTACCTGCCATTTATTAATTGTTATAATAACTCTTCAATGGCCATCTTTATCTAAACATCTTTGAATATATCTTTGATCATTTTATTTGGAAAAATTTCTAGAAATGGAAATTCTGGGAAATAGAAACTGCATATTTAATATAATTGTCAAAATATGTTAAGAAAAGTATGAACCCATCTAGACTCCCAGGATTAGTGTATGAAGAGTACTGCTTTTCCATTCTCAACTACCCTAGCTGAGAAGTAAGTGAGAGCTTCTATTCCTGCTCTCTTATTTCCTGATTCTGTGAACTGAGGAAGCACATGAATAAGTGTGATTTCCAGTGAACAATGTAAATGGAAATCTTTCTGCTGCTTCTCAAAGTAGAGAACTTTGTTTGAAGTCTTACCTCCTAGAATTCAAGCAGCCCCATCACCACCAACCATCTGGCTCTTTGTTGGAAGCTGATATATCTGAATGGACGTACAAGAAGTAAATGCAAAGATCACAACATTCACACCTATGGAGGAAAACAAAATGATAAGAACTTACAATCATCTAAAAACTGCCTGACAAACATGGGGTACAATACACAAAGTATTTACACAAATAAGGCCGCTTCTCCTACTGTCTTTAAGGTAGCTGGCTCAGCCCTGTTTCTAAGAAGTATGGTAAGCTAATTGCTTTCTTAATCCAACTACATCGGCCTTCTCTTACAGAAATTCTTTCCATAGTCTGTTATATGGTTGCCCATTAATCTAAAACTTAATATTCACTTTCTCTCTGTCTTTTCCTAAATATCTCAATGGGGAACTAGAAGGGCTGCCAACAGCGTGGAAGAAGGTGTAGGGAAAGAGACTATCAGTCAGAAGGAAAACAACTACAATCATAACAAAAAGAGATTCAAACCCTGAACAGAAGTTGTGACAGGAATTTTGTATTAAAAAGGTAAGAATTAAAGATAAATTGTTGGTTTTATAGATTGGACACGTCAGGAAGTTAAGACAGTGATAGTCAAGAAAAAGAAAAGCCAAATAGTGCAGCTAAAGGAGTAGGAGATGGTATGTTTCACCGAGGATGCTGACTTTGAAATGACTCTCTGGTGTCTGTACTGAAGACAATATGGAGTTTAGATCAATAATTCATAATATGTAGATTTTGAAGGGACTCGCCCTCATCTCTTTATTTCTCGCCCTTGAATTTTATGTTCCAGTCTTACTGAATTCTTCATAGTCCCCTGAATATGCCACCCTTCTCAAGCCATTCTGTCTTTGCACACATTGGGTTCTAGATTTACAACTCTTGAGCACTTTTTACCGGTTTAATTTTTGCTCAGTCTTAAACGTTCAAATTAAACATCACTTCCTTTAAGAAAGTCCTCATAACCTGTAGAGTCAAGGTTAGAAGTACCTCCAATGAGCTCACATTGTGCCCAACAAGTAACTCTGTAAGACACATTCTCAACTGAGGTAGTAGTACCACTAATGGGGAGAAAATCGGTTCTTGGGAGGGGAGAAAAAGAATCTTAACCATTGTCTGTATAAAACACAGATGTACATACAGAACATAAGCACACAGATATATGGTATATCTATCAGTGGTATTAGGCTTTCGTGAGAGGAACAATTAGGTAAAAACTGTCTGAAATGTTTCATTAAGGAGGCAAAGGTGAAAAAAGTCTGAGGAACACAACTCTATAATAACATTTATTATACATAATATATTGTAATTTTCTGTATTTTTTCTTCTTCCATCCACTACTCTATATTATGACTTTTTAACAGCAAACACCCTGTTTTGCTCATTTTAAAATCTTTAAACCATCTATTATAGCATATTCTTATGTTAGGTATAAAATAAGTGTTCGTTGAATAAATAAGCAAACATGGAAGTCACAACATGAGTAAACTTGAACAAAGATAAAAGCAACTAAGAGTAGTCACTAACTTAAGGGTCAGATTCAATTATAAAAGAAACTAACTAAGAGGCAAAAAGGTCGATGGTATATTCAATTAGAAGTCCATGAAATCCTGAGGAAGATACTATTTCCCCAGAAAATAAGGCTGTCAAGGTACTTCAGAAAGTTCTGTCAAGGATAATAGTAAATTATGCTGAAATTCCCTTGAATTAAATGGAGAAATTTTCCTTGTTTAACAAAATAAAACATGACGTTGGATCAATCGACTACCCCTATTGAAAAAAATAAGCATGAATTTTGACCAGACCTTGCACAATACACAAATATTAACTCCAGATGAGTCGTAGATCTAAATAGAAAAAGTAAAACAATAAGATCTTTAGAAGCAAACATAGGAAAATATCTTCATGATCTTGGGACAGACAAAGATTTCTGAAGGAGGACACACACACACACTAGTACTAAAGTAAAAGACTGTGAAACTGGATTACACTAAAATAAAAGATGCCTATTAACAAGAGACACCCAAAAAAGTGCAAAAGCAAGTTACAAAATGGGAGAAGACGTGTGCGGTCTTTACATCCAACCAAGCGCTTATCCTGAGTATATGTAACAAAAAAGGCAAACATGCAAGTAGAAAAGAGTTGAAACACTTGAGTTCGCCTTCAGCCAACAATGCTCTATTTTCTATTCTGGTGCTGGTTGTACTGGTACATTCCCTTTGCGAAAATTAATGCAGCTCTATGCTTATGATTTGTGCATGTATATATATAGTGTTTTATATATAATATATATGTGATATATGTGTGTATATAAAAACACAATACAAATATACATTAAAAATGATAGTGCCCAAATTCATATGTTTAGATTTAATTTAAAGTCTTCATGAGCAACTTCTCAGGTAAAAGGGGCAGGGCCCTTCAAAAGTATCAGTGGAAGTTTTCTTCATGGCGATTTTTAATGCACAACACACTCAGTCACACAATATTATAGATTTTTGCAAAACTTCATAACTGGCAACATAATATTAGTTGTCAGAAATCTTGATATCTTACCCAGATGATTTTAATGAATATTTGGATATATTGCAGGCTTAAAAAAATCATACTTTAGTATGACTAAAACTAATCCTGCAGAGTTCTCCAGTAAGATATTAACAAATATGAAAGATAAATTTTTTTTCATTTGCTTCATTCTTCCATTAAGTACCTTAGAAATCATATCTCAATCAGTACATCTGATCTTTTCAAATTGAATTATCTTCTTTTAGAGAGTCAAACAAAAGATGTTTTGAATAGATGGAGCATTTGGTTTATTTTACATTTTGTGATGAATTCTATTTGAGTGCAATTTCTTTACCAATTAAATTATGTTACTACTTGCAAGTTATTATTCTTTTTTTAAAAAAAAGCAAAACTAAAATTTAAAGTGATATTCCAAGATCTCATAACTCTATAGTTTAAAAGTAAAAACTTTTAAAATGTAAAAAATTGTAATATATTGAAGCTATTTCAAATTAATTCTTATGATATTTTACTCATTAATCAGTATCTTATTTCACAGCACTGAAGATATAATATAGGGAATAATCACAGAAAGATTCATTTACTCAAAAAAAAATTTTTTTTTTTTTTTTTTTGAGGCGGAGTCTCGCTCTGTCGCCTGGACTGGAGTGCAGTGGCCGGATCTCAGCTCACTGCAAGCTCCGCCTTCCGGGCTCACGCCATTCTCCTGCCTCAGCCTCCCAAGTAGCTGGGACCAGAGGCGCCCGCCACCTCGCCCGGCTAGTTTTTGTATTTTTTTTTAGTAGAGACGGGGTTTCACCATATTAGCCAGGATGGTCTCGATCTCCTGACCTCGTGATCCGCCCGTCTCGGCCTCCCAAAGTGCTGGGATTACAGGCTTGAGCCACCACGCCCGGCCTCAAAAAAATATTTCTGCAGTGCTTTCTCTGAGCTGGCCCTGTTCTCAAAGTTGGGCCTTAGAGGTAAACGGAGGCAAGGTCCCTTTTGAAAAAGCTTCGCACTTACAAGAGAGAAATAAAGAAACGTGGCAAGAAGGAAACCTGATGTGTGGGAGAGACCTGAGAGGAGCTCACTTAGATTGGGTGGCAGAAGAGGAGGTCCAAGGAGAAACTGAAATCCGAATCCTAGAAGCAGCTGTATTAGTGTGTTAGGGCTGCCATAACAAAGTACCACAAACTGCGTGACTTAAACAACAAAAGCTAATTGTCTTAAAGTTCTAGAGGAGAGAAATCCAAGATCAAGGTGTTGATGGTTGGTTTCCGCCAAGGGCTGTGAGGGGAAATCTGTTCCACACCTCTGCCCTGGCTTCTGGTGGCTGCTGGCAATCTTCGGTGCTCTTGGTTTGTACTCGCATCACCCCAACTCTGCCGTCACCTTCACATGGTGCTCTCCCTCTGTGCATGTCTATCTCTGTGTTTCTATTTTCCCTGCTGACAAACTGATCTTGGATTTCCAGCCTCCAGAACTGTGAGACAATATATTTAGGTTGTCCAAGCCACCCAGTCTGTGGTATTTTACAACAGCCCTAGCAAACTAATATGGGGAACAAAACTCAATATTTCACAATAATTTGTCTTGTTTAACTCCAACCTTAGGGATCTCTAATGAAAACCTTAAATATATTATAATCCAAGAAATGTCTGAAAGTCACTGTCTAGATGCTTTTCTGAGAAGAGCAAAGAAACAATTCTTTTGAAGAAATCACCTCTAGCTTCTTCAAATCGGTGAACACCTGGCATTGTACTGGTCATCTGTTTTCTTCTCAACTTTCATTCACACAGTTTGATATCAATATAGATACATTCTAACTGCATATTTTATAATTAGAATAAGTTAGTGGGGTCATTAGATTTCATTTATTTGTCAATAGCTATTTGGTTATTGAGTAAAGTTATTATTTTATTTATTTAAGACTTTTTATACTAAATTGACATATTCCATCAACCAAATAGAAGCCATGGAAAATTTTTAGTCCCCTCTTGACAAAAGGTAATAATAAAAGATGCCACCACTATCACTTGTCAATGCAAAAGACAGATTCTCTTATCTCTTTACCCAACCCTAGATATCTCTACAGAAAGTTTATATAAATTATTAAATTAATAATTTCTTCCATGTTATTTTCCTAGGAGATGATTCCTGCCTGAATGCAAGGTAGAAATGCCACCACCCTCTAGGTTGTAATCTGGAGATCCTGTGTCTGATCCATAAATAACAAAGTGATTGTTTTTTTTTACACCAAGCAACAGGATCCTCTAGGTCAGTCCTCAGGTGGAGGTTTCCCTTGGAAATTGCCCTCAAGTGTTCTCAAAGGTCAGGTAAAAAAATCCTGACAACAGCAAAAAAATACTCCAGAGAGCTTCCCTTTTAAACTGCTGGATCAATGTGTCTGTCATCTGACCTAGTGTAAAATGTGAAAACTCAAATCTTAGGTAGCATAATTACCCCGTTATCCCATTCCACTGCCCTAAAGTGGCCATCACTCAGTTGTCGTCAGGTTAGAACATCAGTATCCATGAACCGAAGGAGCAGATTTCTCTCTTAATTCCTGGACTGCAATCCTTTTGTCTTTTCCTGCTCTCTGTGACAAAGGCAGTACAGTGCTCTGAGACGAACAGCAGAAGACAGTACAACAAATTAATACAAATGAAGTCATTCCTGAGTGACTCCATCTGCTTTAGAAATAAGGCTCGGACAATAATGTGGCCAAGATCCAGATAATTAGGCCTGACTCCAAATGAAGGCACACAGGTAACTTACAGCTTCATTAACTCTCTTCAAGAAGGCAGACATCCAAAAACTAACCTTAATAGAGGCAGCATATGATCCATTGACAATCTGTTTGATATTAAAAAATGAACTTTGTTTTTGCAACGTTGCATGAACAGTAGGCAAATAACATATGCAACTCAAAATACCACGGACCAAGGCATGGTTTAGCATCCTAGATGCCAGTCTCAAAATTTGGAGAACAAAGCCCTTAATTTTTGTTTACAGAATTTAATCAAAAGGCATTAATAATCTAGCAACTAAGAAAGGCACATAAGGTGTCTGCAAGTGCCTTCTCTCTGTAATCAACAGGAAGATTATTAGGCAATAACAAATGTTATTCATCTTCATAATGGCTAAATGACAGCCTGTTTAAAAATAACAAATGACTACTCCTCATTGACTATTACAGGGTGAACATGACCTTCACGTATTTTAAGCAAACAAGTCCTCTTTTCAAAGACTTCAGGAGTCCTTTAATTGATAATGATGAGATGTTTTATCTTTACCAAGGGACACTAAACCTTTTAAGATGCTATTTAAATTGAGATAATTTTATCCAGCCCCCTGAGTTAGAAAAGACCCTGAAGGTCTCCCAATTATTTTTTTTTTCATAAACAAGGTATTAGTGAACCACAAATGTAATTAGTTAACTGTACTGGGTATGGAAACTTTATACAGAAATGTTTCCTTTCAGTCTGTCCTGATTTTTCTACTGTGGAACAGTGGGTTTCAAGTCACAGGCCAAAAAAATAAATAAAAGATCTTAAAATTGAATTTTCAAAGATTATCTTTACTTACCTTGAAGTACAAGTATTGTATATTTCTCATTACTGTGGATATCAGGGCTTCAACTGAAAGCTCTCTATGGCTTCGAAATAGTTTTGACAATCATAACAAACACAAGTTACAAATGCCTTTTATGGGACTCCAAGTTTTCATCTTTCTGCATCTCCCAACCATCACTTTCAGTGACATAACATGATGAGTTTCTCCAATGTGACAGAGCAATTCTGACATGCAGGGACCAGAGAGGGAATCACTCAGTGATAACCTGCTAACCTTCCTGACACAGCCAAGTCAGCAAAAAAGCTACTACAACTGCTGCTATTGTTTCAACATCATAAGCCAAACAAACTGTAAACTACCCACAGTACTGGGGGCCTTATTCACCTGCCAGAGCCCTGCTGTAGCAAGCAGAATAATGCCCCCCACCAAAGATGTCCATGTACTAATACCAGAGATATGTAAATACACTGTCATAATGGCAAAAGAGATGGCAGATATGATTAGATTAAGGACTCCGAGATGGGAGGGGTTGGAGTGACGGACTTTGAAGATGATGGAAGGGGCCACAAGCCAAGGAATGCAGGCAGCTACTATAAGATGGAAAAGGCAAGGAAATAGATACTCCCATGAAGCCTCCAGAAGGAACACAGCCCAGCTGACACTTTGGTTTTAAGCCCATTGAAACTTTGATTTCAGACTTCTCCAGAAATGGATGAAAATAAATTTGTGTTGTTTTAAGCCACTAAGTTTATGTTAATTTGTTGCAGCCACAATAAAAAATTAATACATCTACAGATGTCTTTGAGCTCAAAACTAGCCAGTGGCTTGGGCTTCTGATGGTAAAGTCATCCCTCTCTGGGCCAAAAAAGCATCACTATATAAAGAGGCAGGACAATGACAGAATTCCACGGGTAAGATTTTTTTAAGCCAAAAATTAAGTTTCACTAAACTTTTATTTGGAGGCTACAGCTATCGAAGCATTTATTACAAGAAATAAGTACATATTTTCTCCAAACACAGGCAAGATTCTTTATATTTTAGGCTAGAATTTCTTCTGTAAACTTACAGAGCACAACCAAATGTTTTCCAAATGTTTTCCTAGTTCTGAGATCCTAAGTCTCTTGCCCTCATCAGATCTGTCTGCTAACTCTGGTATCGTGTAGTGGTATTTCACTTTCATTTACAAGGAAATAAGTTTCCCTTTGTGCTTTATTTGATGATAATCCTGATTATTTCACCTCAGGTCCTGTTTCCTTTAAAGAGAAATTTTAGCTGCAAATCAGCAAAGGTTATTTATCATCGACTTGCCTTTTCTCAGGGACTGAGTATACACATTGATTTTGTAACATGGTTATCAAATTATCTTCATAAATCAGCTAATGGCTAAACAAACAATGTCACAAACAAAAGTAAAAGACATCTTGGTTTTTAAAGGAAGTAATGTGCTTGCATTTCCAAAAACCTATGTGATGTACACCAGCCACTGTAACTGAAAGCATCTCTTTTAAAGTCCTTCTCCTGAGCTCTCAGGACAAATTAGGAGACTATCATGCTCAAGTCTGTGACTTTTCTAAATGAATTTATCTAAAGTAGCATGTCGGCAGGGAGATGGAGAAGAAGTTGTTTTCTGATAAAGCTTGAGGCACATAGTTTAAGTTAACGAGACATGGCAAGAGCAGGTGGGTAATTCGTGTTCACACAGTGTAATGGGCCAAAGGCTAATTACTATTCACTGTAAAATGAACATAAAAGTCGCAATTATGCCTTCATCCTAGTGGATGTGATGTATTAAAAGCTATCAGCTTCACCTTCTGTAATAACAGCTTTTGTCTGTTTGCACCAAGATGTGTGAAAATAAGAAGTATGTGGAAAAGGAGAGCTCTGTGACTTTACACAAGAGCAAACATTGGCTTCTCATTGTCCCCGTTTCTCTGCTCAAGACACAAAGGAAAGATGATGCCCTGTGGCTTAGAAATGTCATTTGTAAATATGATGCTTTCCTTCCTTGGCTATGAAATGCTGCCAAGTTAACTGTTCACATAAGGACTTCTCCCTTGCCGACCCTTCATGTCAACTGTGAACCACAGATAAATACAGAGTTCACAAGGTGAAAGTCTCAATCACGAAGTTCAAGTTGTCAGAGTCAGAGTCGCATCTGAGTAATGCAGGCAGGCTGAGCTGAGTGTCTACCACCATCTTTGCTAAAGGCATCCAACCAACAGGGCTATTCCATCCTCCTGTTATGCAACTAATGAAAAGTGCATGTGGAAGATAAAAAGAAGGAAAGATAATGGGTAAGGTTCAGGGACGCCTGTATTGTAGAATAATTCACCTGTGATGCTAGAACGAAAATCTTAAGCATACTAACAGAAAAGAAAACCATGATCTCCTAAGTAGAGGAGAACGGATGCTGAATATCTGAACATCAATTGCAAAGGGAATTCTTATTTCCAGCTTGGAGAAAGGAAAGCCAACTCTGACCTTGTCTGCCAAGATCCCACCACTTGAAGACTTCTAGGATATATCTGTTTAGTGAGTTTCTAACCATGCATATTCCATGCATCCTGGACACTACTTTCCTTCTTTACTTTTCGCAGCTTGTTCTCTGATTAACCTTCTGTTCATTATCCCAGACCTATCACTGATTTATAGATAATCTCCTTTTTCATACCACGGCACCGCTGAGAGGGACCAGCCAGCTCCTTCCTGTCTCTATTTCCTATCTCTAGCGTGACCTCACCCTTCGACTTGAGAGCTGCCTCAAGCAGCCCCAGCGGGTACAGCGTGGTAGTTCCAGGACCTTTCCGTGCACCAGAGGGTCAGGTACTCAGCAGATATTAGAGAGCTGCATGTGAAATGCCAACTCATTTAGGATTGGGGAAATATAATGTATTACAGTTATATAACAACAGATCACCTGTGTACACAGTCAATGCAATACTTTTCATTATTCAACTTGGAATTCTCCAAACACAGTGAAGATAATTTTATGGGAAAAAAAAGCCTTATATTTACTATGAAAAGATGTCAGTCTAAGCAGGGATTGTGCTCAGATGATTTCTACCTTTGCTTCAATCCATGCTTCATAAGGACTCTACATTGATTGCCAAATTTTAAAAGGAAAGTTCAATTTAAATTTACTGATGCCATTTAACATTTCTTATTCTCAAAAGTTGCAGATTTTAGGATAGATCTTTAGAACATTGGTTTTGGTTTAAAATATCAGCTTCCAGAGACAACATGGTCACAGCACAAAGTTTTAATCTGTGCCAGGAAAATATCAGTGCCAATGATATCTAACCCACCTGGATCTGTTGTTTGAGTTCTGCCCACCAGCTCTCCTTGCCAAGAGTTGTCCCAAACCATGATGTAGCTGCCAATGTGTCTGAGACCCCGGTCTATTCTCACAATGGATAAAGTTGGGAAATGCAACGATTCTAGAAGCTTCTCAGAGATACACTTGAGCTACACTATTGTCACTATGGCACATGCCAGACAAGTTGAGAGAATTATAAATACATCTCCAGTACAAATTACATCCCAATGTTCTAATGCATTCTAGCTACTCTGTGGGTGTTGCAATTCAGTATTGATTTTATTTAGAGCAAAAAGTTATTTGATGACAAAATTTAAATGTATACTGCATAAAAAGTCAATTTTTAAAGAAAAGCTTTACTTTCAGATATATTACAACAATAAAATGGCAGCTACCAACATCCTTAACTCCTTCACTGCAATGATCTGAATGTCAAATGCAGTTCTCGACTTCTTTCCATTCTTTAAAAAATGATTTCTCTCATCAAGATAAAGCTGGAGACCACCCAGTAACTCCTGACTTCCCTGGGCTAAATATGTTGCAAGTTTTTTCGTTAATCTTACAGCTTTATAATTCGTCTGAAATAGGCTTGACTGCATTTGTGTTCCCATCATTCTTAGCTTGCCTCCGGATTTTATGCACCCTTGTCTGCTCAAGGAGATTACTGAGGTTACTGATGTGTTTTTAATGTAAATATTCTCCCTTTGTCATGAAAAGGAAAAATTACAAGGATGTCAAGTAATATTGAATGTAAATAAGCCTTTCTCACCTCAGCTCATGCTAAATTTCTACCGCTAAGTAAATAAACTGGTAACAGAGTAGGATTAATGTCAGTGATCCACTAAAGGTTGCTAGTTTGAGGCAGAACAATAAAACAAAGACTACAAAATACTAATGACGCTTCTGGGTGCTGATATTGCTTGCTTTCCACGAGGATTCACAGATCTAAATGCTATTTTGCTGGCATTAACATGGCTGTGGAGCCATTGCAATACAAACACTGGCGGTTTAAAAAAAAAAAAACAAAAAACTATCTGGCAATTGGACAGATGACCCAGGTGTTAGCAGTAATTCTGTGCCTCATATTTTCAGTTTATTCCCAGAAGTTTAAAGGCACCGAAAGGGACACCAATCATTCTGAGCAAGTAATCAGTCTGACCTACCAAATAAATGATAGGGAGGGACAGACAAACATTAGTGTAAAAACACACAAACATAAGTAAAGGAAAGGGGAATTGTGACCTTAAACCAAGGGTCAGCGATGCGTCACAGCCTGTTATACATGGCCTGCAAAGCCAAAATATTTACTATCTGGACCCTGCCATCCCCTGTTCTAAACACTCTAATGTGGAAATCCATTTGTGTGTGCTCTTGGGGTACTTAACAGGCTGCAGATATTTCTGCAGAAGCCAACCAAGCCTGCTAACCAGGTGTGTGTGTGTGCACGCGCGCACCCTAGTAAGGAACCCTAAAAGCAGACATTGAGATGAGAGTTTGTACGCAAGTGATTTTTTATGGAATGCTTCCAGGAAATGTCAGTAAGGGAGTAGGGAGACAGGACCGCTCAGAGAAAGAAGCAAAGCAAAGGTGGGATTTTAGGCCAAGCTTCAGCTTCAGTCTGATCCTATAGTGAGCTCAGGAGTGTAAATTACACTTTTTCAGAGTTGGTCCCATCTTCCAAGGCAAGGAAATTGGATTCCCCACTCATGCAGCGAGCATTGGTTGTGAGATGAGAGAAGGGACAGATATAAACATTTAGTGGCTTTTCACTTTCTGGGTGTCTAGACCAAATAGCCCCATTAGAGAAGGGCTCTGAAGAAAACCACAGGTGTGTCACTCCGAGCAAGGCACCTGGAGCTGGATAAAGCACAAAGGAACCTACAGGACATCAACGGGCATGAGTGGACGTAGGTGGAGCACAGGCAAGCCCAGTACAAGGTGTGCATGCATTAGCACACACGAGGGGTTTTGCAGATAGGATTCAGTGCAGAGTGGCAAAAGATTGGATACACAGCTTTATCAGACTCGTCCAGAGGCCTCTGCTCCACCCTGACACCGTGAAGCACCTCTGTCCCCAGCACGAAGCAAAATGATCATTGTGATCATGGTTAATATTTGTTGAGCATGGTCAAAATATACTGAGCTCTTTGGATACACTATTTTGTTTAATACCATAACAACTGTGCAAGGTTGGTATCATTGTTCCTTTTTCAGGGATGAGGAACACAGTGCTCCGAGTGGTTAAAATAGCTAAATGATCCAAAAGCTAAATGACCCAAAGATACTTAGGAAGTAGGAGAGATGAAATATAAAGCCAAATGAAGTCTGTCCTACTCTAAAGCCCTTAGTCTTCCCACTCACCCACCTCTTGAGCTGGGAGAACTGAAGGATATGCCATTCTCTAGAACATTCTGAAAACAAAACTCAACAAGTAATGTCCTCTGTGACACAGTACATGGGAAAACCTCAAAGGGTGAGAATGCAGAGAGAGAGAGAGAGAGAGAGAGAGAAAGAGAAAGAGAGAGAGAGAGAGAAACAGACAGTTAGTTGATATAACCACCTCATGCAAGAGGGTGCCAGGACTTAAAGGGCAACTAGAATGAGATGATCCTCTCTGGTTTGGGTTTTTCAATCTATTTTTAAAGAACGTGAGCTTACTTCTTAAATAATTCAGTAATCAGCTTTCAAATTTGTACCAGATTCTGAGGGAGAAAGGCCGATGTGCATGGGCAGTAGTTCTCAAACTCCAACATGCATCCAAATTCCAAGAGAGTGAGTCTCATTGCTCATTCCCAGACTTGGCTCTTAGAGATTCTGCTTCCGAATGTCTAGTTGAAGGCCAGGCATCTGGCTTTTTTCTGGAAGGTCTGAGGCAGGTCATCCATAAGTTGCATTTTGAGAAACATGGTTTTAGAGAAATGGGCAAGAATGACTAAAAGAACCCATGTCTACCCAAGAATAGTTGCCTTACCTGGAATTATGATAATTTCACAGGTTTCTCCCTCTCTCTTTGTATACATAGAGAGAGGTAGAACTATCCAGGCTGACCAGCTAGAAATGGTAAGAGATTTCACTTACAGACAAGTTAGCCATATGTGACTTCTCAGTATCAATCTGATTCTGATCTAGAGTTGGAAATTAAAAGTTGTTAATTTCTGATATCAAGTGCAATGAACTAGATCCAGATTTTTTTTTGAGTATAAATATGTGCACCAATTCAGTGTGATTTTTTTTTTTTTTTTTTTTGAAATTCCAAGATGAGTAGGAGGAAGAACAATTTGGTGTGCTGGCCAAGTTCTGTTCCGGGGTAATTAAAATCTGCCTATTTAAAATTCTTTTTGTAAATTTCAGTAGCTATAGGCTTCTTCTTTACTTCCTGTTCTAAAGGGCCATAGAACAGTGCCAGCGTTAGCTGACTGTCCTATGCCTGCCAGGTGACACTCAGTGCAGCAAATGTGGGGCAGTCACATGTAAATCCAAACATGAATTGGACAAGCCATTAACACCAGTATATTATATGAAAACATATTCAAGTAATAAGTTCATGTTTGGCTTTGATTCCAGAGCCTCAAAAAGTATATTTCTAAATGTTTTTATACAAGTGCCACTTAACAATGTTTTGGTCAACAACAGATCGCATATACAATATTCTAATCCCGTAAGATTAGAATAGAGCTGAGAACTTCCTATTGCCTTATGACTTCATAGCTGTTGTAGTGTGATTACTTTATGGTTTTTACAGATTTAGTGGTCTCAGTGTACAGTGTTAAAAACATCTACAGTAGTATACCGTAATATCCTAGGCTTCACACTCACTTGTCACTCACTCATTCACTCACTCACTCACTCACTGACTCACCCAGAACAACTTCCAGTCCTGCAAGCTCCATTCATAAGACCCCTAGGGAGGTGTACCATTTCGTATCATTTATAGTGTTTTTACTATATTTTTTCTATGTTTAGATGTATTTAGATATGCAAATACTTCTCACTGTGTTACAGCTGCCTACAATATTCAGTACAGTAACATGCTGTGCAGGTTTACAGCCTAGAAGCAATAGGCTATATAGCTATATACCCTACGTGTGCAGTAGGCTGTCCCATATAGGTTTGTGTAAGTGCACTCTATGATGTTCACATAACAATAAAGTTGCCTAATGACACATTTCTTAGAATGCATCCCCATCACTAAGTGACGCATGACTGTATTCAGATCTTGTAAGGATAGCTTGATATAGCCAAGGAAATTCATACTAAATTAATAATACATGATTGATTGGAGTGCATCTCATTATCTAGATAAATAGCAACTTGTCATAGAAAGGGCATTTTCGTGCTGTTTGTTGTTGTTGTTCCTGAATCATTCCAATGTGGCCTTAGAATGTTTATTCAGAATAAAAGTTACACCTCTTTTCTTTCTAAGGATTTTTTAATAGTGTCCATACTTTAATGACTGACTTTAATAATGCTCTGAATAAGACAAATAGCAGTAAAAGAAATTAAGAAGGTAAGGAGAAAGGGGACTCAGTAGATGAAAGTAGTGGACAAACGAATGGAGAGAAAAAGAGAGAAAGAAAGAGAGAACATGCAAACTACCACATGGTCCATAAATGAAGACAAAAAGAAAAACATGCCACCAGATGGCAAGTGGGGCAACAGCCGCTCACAGCCGTTAGAAGCAGAAGCATTCACTATAATTTCTGATATTGCTTTTCTGTCTAAATATGGTGATAAAGCCTCTTTTGACTGGCTTTAGCTTTTGTGATGCAGCAAGGAAACCCATTTGGCAGGAGGAGGACCCATGGCAGAAACAGAAGGCAAGATCCCACAGGGACTAAACGGGTCTGTGGAAACACAGACATCAAACAAAGGCAATAGATTTAGATTGCTGATTTCAAAATGCTAGAGAGGACTATCTTGGATGCTAGAATGGAAATTTACAAAAGCTTCAAGACAGAAACCAGTCTTTGCTTCCACTAGCTCAAGTTACTTCACCTTTTAGCAACAGGCTTATTTCAAGCAACAGTAACTCTCAGATGTGGCTCTCAAGAAAACAGCCTATGGCTCTTCTGAGCTCTTACATAAACTTAAGCTTTTCAGACATCAGATCAAACCTATTTTTTCTTAGCAACTGTGATGTTTAAAAATCTAAGTACACTTAATATCAAAATAGAGTACTCTTCGCTGGATACAGATAAGCATAAGAGCAAAAGAGAAGTGAGTTTAGAAATCAAAGGACACCAAATAAAAATAACATTAAAAATACAAAAGGCTAGAAACACATCTTAAACGTCTCATTCATGTGTGTATTTTTGCACGTTGGAGAGATTATTAATATTTTTATAAAAATACTACTACTAAATTCTAGCAAATCAAAAGTGTTTAAAATATAGAAAGGTTGAATAGAGGACTTCTGGTTGAGAAATATGCAGCTTTTTTATTTGAAAATGCTCAGTAATGCATCGGTTGATTGAAATTGCTAATCAAGGTAAAAGATGTATGATTCAAGCAATTATAGAGCAAATATAGTTTCTTATTTTCAAGACACACAGTGGATGTCTAAACAGGATTTTAATAAACCTTTTGAAATATTTTACACCTTAGATGTTTTCACTTACTTACTATTTCTTCTTTTTCCCTTCTTTTTTTCTTTTCTTTTTTCCCTTCATCTCTGTTACTTGACTAGCTAGCTGTAACTATAACAATATGTTCCAGATTTTCTCTTACTTCTTCCATATGTTATAACCAGTAAGTGTTTGGCACAAGAATAAATAAGTGATGGATGAATAGACAGTAGATGGATGGATAGATGAGTAAACAGATGAATAAATAAGCAAATGAATGAGTGCTGTCTTAGGTCAGGTGTTATGAGGTATAGAAGAGAGATGGAGATTGGTATGTGAGGGATTATTGAAGACTGCTCTCACTTACAAAGGAGTGAGGGAAGTAAGATGGGTTGAGCAAGGAGCTAAACAGTGATGCAGTCTTAATAGAAGTCTCAGTAGTTTCCAGAGGTAGCTCTGGAGCTGGGATGGGACTACCCTTTAGAGTTGTTCCATGTTGAGGCAAATGACATGGGATTTAAATCACACATCAACCAACAGGGGAGGTGGCATAATTTTGGACAAGTCAGGTCCTTCTGTGGAGGACAAATCCCAGAGAAAGTTTCAGCTGATAGGCGTTGGCAACCAACACTTCAGAGTTTGAGAGTGCTTTGGTCCTGAATGGGAATCAGGGTGGTAACCACAGCGCCCACTAGAGTACATTTATATGAATTTTTTTTTTTTAACCAGAGAGTTACCAGGGACTAATGAGTACCCTAGGGTTAGCTGCATCTCCCGTTTTCCAGGAGTAACTAAGTCATAGATGAACTAAATGCATGCTATTTAAAAGATGGTCTTGAGTTCATGTCCTTTGCAGAGACATAGATGAAGCTGGAAATCATCATTCTCAGCAAACTAACACAAGAACAGAAAACTAAACACTGCATGCTCTCATTCATAGATGGGAGTTGAACAATGAGAACACATGGACACAGGGAGGGGAACATCGCACCCTGGGGCTTGTCGGGGGGTTGGGGGGTAGGGGAGCAATAGCATTAGGAGAAATACCTAATGTAGATGACAGATTGGTGGGTGCAGCAAACCACCATGGCACGTGTATACCTAGGTAAAAAATCTGCACGTTCTGCACATGTATCCCAGAACTTAAAGTATAATAAAAAAATTTTTTTTAAAGATAGTCTTAAAAGCTACCAGTCCATGTCATGAAACAAGGCTCGTGGTCCAACATGTGCACCTGAGACCCAGTGAATATAAAACAAATAACATTACCACTCTCCACTTGACTTTGATAAGAGCTTGGCAATTTAAGGTTATATTTTTGCCAAAGGTCTGTATGAAGCAGTTTTGTGCTGATGACTGAGGGCAGATACACACAGCGTAGACAAACCATAAGAGTAAGATAGAAGTTCACAGATGGACACTGAAGAATCGCACCAAGCCTCTCACCTGGATGACGGACAAGAAATGCCCATGGATAAAATCAGGATTCTTCTTAGGAAACACTCCTAGATCCACTCTCCTTCTTGAGTGACTAATCAATTAAACACTTAAATTCTGAACATGGTCAGATGATTTTAGTCTGAAAAAGAAAATGCATCTTGTAAACCCACATAATGGTGGAGGTAATAATGAAGACACAAATAATAGAGTCACATTATTAGCTTTCTTGCCTACATCACTGCTTGCTATTGATGATTTGAAGATATGGCTCATCAGTGTTTCCAGATTCTAAAGATTATGTGCCATCAATAAAGTAAGCACTCCTACTATGAATTAAACCATTATATGTGTTTCTAATAATAATAAAAAATGTAATTTCAATTTTTAAACAGCACTTTATAAATCATTATAGTTGTAAGTAATCAAACAGTAAAAATCCACCAATGGCCTCGAGTCTTGTCACATCTCTCTACAACAGTGAGGTTCCAATGGACCCTCAAAAACTACTGCAGGCTGAAAGGGAGAGTCTGCATCTTGGCTGCCAGAGGCTCCTTTGATTTGAACCCAAGCTTTAGTTCACTCCAGGCTACATGAAGCAGTGCCTCTCCAAGACAGAAAATAGATATTTTACAACTTGTATTGCTGAAGAAGGTCAAACCCACCCTGTACATCCCAGAGTCATCAACACAATTAAAGGGAGAATGGGGTGGGGAGGAGAAGGAGGAACAGAAAGTTAAATTTCACAGATCTATGTATGGGTTAGATCTTGTACCAACCACTTTATTATAACTACACTATTCCTAGAGACACCTCTACTGATGAGAATTTGTCCTAATACAAAAGCCTTCTTAATCCCTGAAAAAAAAATCCATCATTCACTACCTGTGAGCAGATGAATTCAGCCCAGAGATGAGTCTGCATGAATTATACCTACAGTTCCCGTTAGGAATCTTTTTCACAGGGAGTAATGTCTCATCATATGTAACTTTGTGGGAAAATGAAAGTACACAGAGTTACTTGGTATGCAAAGCAGGCCCCAACCTACTGTCATGAAGGGGTGATTTGTGAGGTGACACTTCTTCTCCTTGCACTTCAATTTCCCTAATTACTACAAATTTTACAGGAGCCTAAAATGACTTAAGTCTAGATTTTCAGTCCAACACTATTATGGTCTATTCATCAACCAGTTACCACAATTATTATATGTGGGAAAATATTATCCCTAAATGGTTTCCATGTTCCTGTGTTATCAAAGTGATAATTCCAATGGCTAACTCCTTCCCTTTTCAGGTGATACTTGCTTGGTGTAATGTTCAAATGTAGAAATAAGGTCATTGCAGAAATAAAATCATAATTAGGAAATATTTTCATTAAAATTAATTTCAATACCAGAATTTTATGTAAAAATCTAAAATGCAATGATTTACTTTTATAGTCACTAAGAATGACAATAAACTAAACTTAATAAATGACAATAATTTTACTTAAAACTTTAGACTATCAGAAATTATCTTTGCTTTATAAAATTGCCTATTTTATAATATTTAATATTCAAAAAAGGTAGATAATTCACATTTGACTACAATAAAATTAAAATACTTTTGGAATCTAATATCACCTCAAATAAGTTATTGAAGATAAATGTTACTGAGAATTCTAAAATAAATGACTGCAAAAGACTAACTTGGTGTAAATGTCTTTTATCTTTAAGATAGTCTATCTAGCCATGTAATTTTTTTCTGTTTTAAAATGCAATAATAATTAAAGCTTGGTGAAGGTCCCTAGTTTCCAAAATTGATTCTTCAAAAAATGTTGTAAAGGTTTAACATTACTGGCAATAGACAGGGCAACTGATGGAGTTATTTTTTAGTAGTTCCCTTATGAAACAAGTCAAATATAAATGTTATGGGTTTATGAATTCAATATATCCCTGAGTATGTTGACTTTAAAAAGTCTTTTCCTAACAGATGGTAATCACTTATTACTTGTCTAACAGACAAACAAAATAAAAAGTTGTCCACTTATTTGCTTAATTTAGAAGCACCTAACTCACCAACAGTGGAATTATATTTCGAAAGAATGATCGTGAGCTCCTTATTTCAAGGATGGTGCTGCAATAGTTCTTCACGGAAAGTTCAGTTTAGTGTAGTGGTCATAAGGGTGGACTAAGCAACCCATCTTCATAGATTTGAACCTCATCTTAGTCACTTACCTTTAAAATGCTATTTAAACTCTCTTGGCCTCAGTTTTCTCATCTGTAACATGGGATAATAATGGAAATTTCTGTGTAAAGTTGTGAAGATTAAATGAATGAATACACATCATGCCCTCAAAACAGCCCTTTGTAATCAAGAGCTACTTTACATGCTATTTTAAATCAAAAAATAATGATAAGTTTCTACTTTAGTGCATCTGAATTTAAAACTTTGAATATAAACTATTTTGCATATAAAATCATTGACTTTATTTTAAATATATACAACATTATTGCCTAATATTTAGCAAGAACCAATAAGAAATGACTCAATTCTGAATCTATTCTGAGGCTGTTCTTAGGTTCCAGTAACTATGATCATGCCCAATACGTTACATGTAAGATTCAGTCTTTTACCCCGGTTTTAGTCATCGAGCCTCTCACTTGTTCCTCTAGGTCTGAGTCACTTCTTTCAGTTAGATCCAGAACACCCTCTTGTCCCCTCAGGCCTCCTGCACAGGAGAACCTTGTTGCTAATCAGTCCTTCTAGTTCATTTTTAACTCCTTCCTGACACTCTCAGTTTGTTTCTTCTGGCATTAACCCATTGCTTCAATCATTAAATGTTTAGTTAGCATTCACTATGTTAAATAAACTGGTTTAGACTTGGTGGTACAGAAAAGAAGCAGCAGACACACGGAGTCATACTTTCTTCTGCAGGGTTTTGCCATCCTAACTAGATACCCACTAGGTACTAGCACCAAACATTCCTTCTTGAACTGGCTGCCTGGAATTGCTTGTTTCTACAGCATGTCTTAATGTATCTGTCAGACAGACTTGCTACAATTTATTCAAAAAGTCAAAGCCTTCTTTGATCCTGAAGAAAATCAGCCACAGACTTCATGGAAAGTCAGTGAACATGAAAGGATAAATGTGGCCTTCTACTTAGCATCTAGGCTACTCAGAATCCCAAGCATTTGGGACCAGGCCATTGGCTGTCTAAACACGAATGTAATCTGCTCACCAGCCTACTGGCACTGAATCACTCCAAGCCTCCACATGTAGCCATTGTTCCTCCTCTGCTCAGCAGAACTGCATGCATATGGAGCACTGCTTACACGGTGCCTTCACCCATCTGCCTTTTCCTGAATCCTAAGCCCAACACTGCCACCTGAATTCAAAGGCTATCACCATAATCCAGGACTATGTGTACCCACACACATGTGCCTCATGAAGCTGGGCACCTGTCCCCTGAACCCAACTTTACAGAGACACGGGGTTCAGAAGAAAGGGAAATCCATCCATGTCACTGCAGTCACCCTGAGGAAGGCGGCTTTCCTTTAGGGAGCCCTTATTTTCCAAAATACACAAAAATCCAGCAGAGAAATGCTATGCATCCCTCTGGTAGTCAGCGTGTGAGAGAATATGCAGCAGGTAGGAAACCAGCTTTTGTTGGAGACATGCCAATGTGCAGGGCATCATAATGGATGTGATTCATATCCAATCTCACTTAACTCTTGAAGATGCGTTGGATTAGTTTTATCAAGCCCATTTCATTGATGAGGAAATAGATTCAGGGAAGTAAGCAGTTTAGTAGATCACGTTGAGCCTGTGTAGCACAGTTGGGAGTCTTTTGATGACATAAGGCCACCCTTCCTAGAAGGGTACAGCCACAGAGCCTCTGTGGGGTAACCTTCATAAAGAGGAGTCAGTGATCAACTCCAGGTGCTGAATGAAGCCAGAAGGACCTTTGACAGCTAAAAAAAAAATGCAAAATAAACCTAGGAGCTTCTGGGCAATGAGTCATTATCAGCTTCCACATGAGCCTGCCAGTAGTCATGACACAAATTTGGTAATATCTGGCTGGAAGGAATATAAATTGTAGGATCTGGGTATATCCCCCAGCCTCCCTGCTATCTGCCAGTGAGCGTACACCAGTCTTAGAACCATTTTCCTCTTCATCTCACGAGTAGCATTGACTCTTAATTCTGTTCCAAAAGTAGTAACCCTTCAAGTTTATGTGTGCATTTATTAATTGAATAAATACGTTTTGAACTATCAGAGGAGTTCTTGGGCCTTAGACATGAGATCAGCGAGACTGGATCATTATCCCTAAAATGTTCACATTCCAGTAATGGAGACAAGTAGTTGAAGAGGTGAGCTCAACATAATTTGCCAAGTACTGTAAGAGGTATTACAAAAGAAGTGTGAGCTGAGGGGTTTTGTGGGATCAGAGGAGAAAGGGGTTTAGATTCACCAACGTTTCCCTGACAAGGCAACACCCAAGGTATATGTGAAGGATGAATGATATATATGATTATTAATTTATGTCTCTGGATGTGATTTACAATCCAGGCGATCAGAGATAAATTCCAAGCAAAGTGGGGAATTTTTCTTTACAAATGTTTATAACATAATAACATACTTCTTATCTTGAACTAAACGGAGCTACTGGTGTTTTTCTTCTGGCGTTTCTCATGAACACTTTTTCCATTTTTATCCCAAATCCTTCAGCATACTCACCAAACGCTGTAACTCTGGCTCAGGTAGCATTTGGAATATCAACCCCATGAGCCCACACAAATTTAATCTAGGCCCCAGTTTGGCACACTACTTCTTAACTCTAGTGCATATTTATTTCCATAGAGTCCCCAACTAAAAAAAAAAACCTAGTTAGGATTCTTTTAAGTAGCATTCTCAATGCTAAATAAAAATAAAAAAGTGTCTTTTATCTTGGTTTGAAACTTTTAAAACAGACTGGCAAATATTCCCTGGCTAAAAGATAAATATTTCAAGTGTCAGGACAGCAAATGCAAAGCTTTAACACTAAAACCTATCTGATTAATGCTAAGAGTCTTTAAGAAGTTCTTGGTGTGGCACCTGTAGGGCATGTACTATCTGCAGGTCCTCGAGGTAGAAGCCAGACCTCAGAATGCTCTAAAGACTGAGTGATAACAGTTTCAAATCACTGTGAAGCTTTCCTGCAAGGCAAGGTAAATCCTTCCATGAAGAAAATATATGCAGATTTAGCTAGTTTCCGAATGGAAAGATGAGCTGCAGAGCTTTATACTGTTTGGAGGTTAAATTTGCCCAGTGGGAAGACCAGTTAAGGAGAATTACAGTAGTTTAGGCTCGAAAAAATAAAAAAAAGGAAAGCAATGAATCAATGCTCCTAGATTGAGAGCAGTGCTCTTAGGCTTAATGTTATAGTAAGTTATTTTTCCTCTAGAAGAAAAGAAATGTTTTAAATTATATTACTATTGCAATTCATAAATAAGAATATGGCACTGAGTTATTTTAATCTGACACTGATGCTACCAATAATTACAGTTTTCCATTGCAGCAGACGGGTGCTACTATAAGAGGTAAGAAAAAAGCAAGCATAAATAATATCAACATATCTATGTTTTGACCATTAAGACTATTTTTAAAAGGAGTTAATAAGAAATAAAATGAATCTAGTCAGCAAACATTCTAGTTAAAGGCAATATTGATGCTATTCGATATATATGTTACACAGCATGTAATACAGACAGTCCCCAGCTTACAATGGTTCAACTTACAATTCTTTGACTGTACAGTAGGGCAAAACTGTCGCACTTCCAATGTAATGTCCAGTATTCAATATTCAATAAACCCATTGTTAACTAAAAATATCCTAAGGCAAAAATGCATTCAATACACCTATCCTACCGTAGCCTATCATAGTTATTATAGCTTAGCTGTCATAGCTTAGCCGTAGCCTATCACAGTTATTATAGCTTAGCTGTCATAGCTTAGCCTAGATAGGCTACGGTAGGTTAGGTGTATTGAATGCATTTTTGCCTTAGGATATTTTTAATTTACAATGGGTTTATCAGGACATAACTCCACCACAAGTCAAAAAGCATCTGTATTCTCATTTCTAGAATAATGGTACCCTAGGAAGAGCCTGGTCTTGATTTTTGTCATGGTGGTGGTTTTATGGTTTTGTGTTAGTTTTTACCTGATGGAATGTATTTGGAGAGGAACAAAGAAAAAAGAACAAAAAACCTGATGGGTTCAACAAAGGCCAAAACCAGTACTTTCAGGGTTCGACCTGACATTGAGAGCAAAGCTTCTAATCAAGCCAAAACTTTCCAGTTGAGGTCAAAGTCAGTTCAGTTTAAAAAATGTTAAGGAATGTTGTTATTCCATTGTTTAGCATCCCAGTTTTTTTAATCATATAGTAAGTAACTAATTTCTACAGATATTGAAGACATTTAAGTAAAACCTAACTGAGCTCTTGTCTTGAAACCTATGCCACAGGATCAAGTAGTTTGGCTTGCAGATTTTGTACAAAATTAGTGTCAGAGGATACTTTGAATATGCTTTAAAACTAGCCTGTTCAAAGTCCAGAAGCTTCCATGTCCAAAACACTCACTATGCCTTTGTAGATCATTTTTATCCATTTTTCAAAGAAATAAATGCTATCAGATATCAGAAGGATGATTCATCCTCAATAATGTAAATGTGATCAATCTTTGACTCCATCCCAGTAACTGGAAGATTAAACATATATGGTTCATCACTTTAGCACAGTAGAGATAATTTAAGGAAGAAGGATAATAATGGAGGCATGCAATACTTCTGTCAGAGCAGAGAAGGGAATCAGGAGAGTGCTCAAAGACAGCTTAGAATAGTTTGCTCTCTTGATATCAATCACTGATGTCACTATGGAAAAAAAAGAACAATCTTGATGTAAATCTGTCACCAAAAAGCATTGCCAAACATCCCCGACTGTGCTGCATTCACTGTGGATGAAAGAAGCCTCTGTAGAAACGGAATACAAGAAATTCCATTCTAAAAACAAGGTTTGAAACTAAAATATCTATTCCTGGTCTCAAATGTGCTACATCCCAGCTCTATTCAGCCATGAATCCCCAGTGTCTAGGCCAGCACTAATAGACATAAAATAAATGTTTATCAATAAATGAGTGAACTACTGATAGGCTAAATGCATCTAACTATGTGAAAGCAAACAACAGTTACACAATTATAAAGCAACTAACAAAAGCCTGGGATGTTTTTATTTCCAGTTGCCCTTACAGTTGCCCATTCTGGCTTTTCCTTTATATGCTAACTGTTCCAGTCATTAATTTCTCCTTCTGGAAACTGGGGCAAACCTATTGTATCAGAGATGCTCATGACCAAAACAAACAAGTGACAACAACAACAACAACAAACCAAGTAGGCTCTGTTACTAAAACATAGCCAGAAACCTGGAAAGGCTTTTCAGCAGACAGAAAGCACAACTGCAGATGTGCCTGGATACCAAAATACTAAATCCTAAAAGAGTTTTTAAGTTTCTATTTTATTTATATGTATATATTATCTCTTTATATACTATGTGAGTATATATCACATATAGTCAAGTATATATATATATCATATAATACACAATATATATTTAGTTAAGTATACATAGTTAAATGTAACTATACACCATATATATTTATATATATATATATATATAAATTGTTTTCTACATAATCCCTAAATATGAGGTCCCACAAGAGTGTATCCAATGTCTTTGGAGATTAGAATTCCAGCAGGTCCACTCCCTGGATATACTACGCAGTTTCTTCAGCTCAGGTCTTGCCATTTCCTCACGGTTCTGTCAAGAAGTGACTCCTGCTCTTAGAACTCAGATGGCTACCATTTACCCACTTTTATCTCCCTTCCTCTCTTACTACCCTCCAAAGAATACCCCTCTTGATCCTCCTTCTTAGAGATATGCAGCATCATTTCTTCAAAGAGCTTTGGCATCTAGAAAAATAAGAAGAGCCTTTGGTTTCAAGCAGTTTCTGCTTTCTATTCACTCACTTTAAGCTGTTCCTAAGGTAAGAAACTACAAGGTCTTGATACCTGTCTGAAAAGGTAGGAAGGAAAAATGTGGAGAGAAAAAAAAGAAATATTTCAATAGCAGTCACAACTTTTCTGCTTTCATTATCTCTAAAACAACACCCTAGCCCATGTTCACCAAAATTATTCATTCATTAATTCAACAAGCATTGATTAGGACCTTCCTGTGTACTCAGCACTTGGAGGAAGTGTTCCATGTGGATAATGCCAACATGGTTCCTGCTCTCTTAAGAGTTTACTATCTAGTTACAGACAGAGACCAAATGACAGGTAAATGAAGACAGGGTAAAAGCGCTGAGATAGAGAACTCAGGGCGAAAGAGGGGATAGCAAATCCCAGGAATAGGGCCTGGAGCCAAAGAAGGTTTCCCAAATAAGTGACATCTAAGGAAAGCGTGAAGGAAGAGTGAGGATCGACCAGGAAAATGAAAGTGGGAGGAGAGAGAGAGGAAATGAAGGAAGGAAGATTTCAGGCTTTGAAAAATAGCCTGTGCACACATTCAGAAAGTGAAAAAAAAAAAAAAAAAGCAGCCAAAGATCTAGAAGACAGTCCAATCAGTCCAATATGTCTGGAGAAGAGAAACCTGAATATGTCGCTGATAAGCAGGTGTCAAATTCAGAAAGGTCTTCAGCTTGTTAAAGAGTTTAGGTTTCCTACTAAGAGCAATGTGAGCTTTAAGGGGTTTTAAGCAAGAGAAAAATGGCACCCTAGCTGTGCTGTAGAGAACCTAGAATCAGGGAGTCTGGTGTAAAATCAGTTTCAGTTGTCCAGGTGAGAGCATAAACTAGAGTAGTGGCAGTAGAGACGTCAGGAAGGAAAGGAATTTGAGAGAAATGGAAGAGAGATCCAACAAATCTAGGAGCAAATCTGGGTGTTTGCATTGAGAGGAGAGGTGTCAAGGATTTAATCCATCCACTTAATAAAAATGTCCTGAGGCTAGGCGTGGTGGCTCACACCTGTAATCCCAGCACTTTGGGAGGCCAAGGCGGGCAGATCACCTGAGGTCAGGAGTTTGAAACCAGCCTGGTCAACATGGTGAATCCTTGTCTCTACTAAAAATACAAAAATATTAGCCGGGCGTGGTAGCAGGCGCCTGTTATCCCAGCTACTTGGGAGGCTGAGGCAGAAGAATCGCTCGAACATGGGAGGCGGAGGTTGCAGTGAGCCAAGATCGTGCCGCTGTACTCCAGCCTGGGCGACAGAGGGAGACTCCATCTCAAAAAAAATAAAAAAAAATTTGTCCTGAGTCCCTTCTACATACAAGCACTGTTCTAAGTGCCAAGAACACAAGGACAACCAGGAGAGTCACACTTCCTAAGGTGAAAATATCGAGAGAATCACAAACTAAACCTGTAGCCACCAAAACAAAATTATAATTAAAACCATGTCAAGAGCTATGAAAAAAAAAAACTAAAGATAAAGAATATGGTAAGAGAGCATAATGGGGAACTTGTTGAGATTAGAAAGTTAAGGAAGACTTCTCTGAAGATGTAACCTGGAAGCTAATTCCTGAAGTGCTGAGCCAAGAGACAAATAGAGGAGTGTCCAAGGCAGAAGAAAGAATGTGAAGAGAAGCAGCAGTATTTATTAAGAGATATTCAAAAGGAGTATCCATAGGCCTTGTGACAAATGGGGTGTGTGGACCAAGGGAGAAGGATGCTTAAGGGATCATTCCCAGATCTCAGACATGAACAACTAAGGGGCAGCCCCAGATAACAATGAGCTCTTTCAGCACAATCTCTTTCTTCATAACAAACTACCAAGCACCAGGCATCAAACATTTTTTCTGTGTGAGATGTGGTGACACAACTCATTGTCTTCAGACAGGCTGGCCAGACTCAAAGTCAGAAAAAAATGGGTATAAACTATTTGTTTCAGCCAGGCACAGTGGTTCATGCCTGTAATCTCAGCATTTTGGGAGGCCGAGGTGGATGGATCACTTGAGGTCAGGAGTTTGAGATCTTCCTGGTCAACATGGCAAAACCCGATGTCTACTAAAAAAAAAAAATACAAAAATTAGCCAAGTGTAGCGGTACACACCTGTAATCCCAGCTATTCAGGAGGCTGGGGCAGGAGAATCACATGAACTCAAGAGGTGAAGGTTGCAGTGAGCTTAGATTGTGCCACTGCACTCCAGCCTGGGTGACAGAGCAAGACTCCATCTCAATAAATAAATAAATACATAAATAAATAAGTAAATAAATAAATAAATAATCTTTTTGTTTTCATACAGAGAATCCACCCCTCCTCCTCTTTGCAGCTTTTCTCCTTTGTATGACCATGTCACCTTCTTGCGTCTCTACAAAGACCAAGGCCTTCAACTGAGTTGTAGGCACTGCTCTGCTAAGCCCCAGTTGAGAATGATTCTGATTAATTGGTAATGGCCAGGAAGGTACTGGCCCTTTCAGATGACTGGTTTACACTTCAAAGGGAATATTTCATGCCTTAAGCTACTACTGATTTTCACACATTTTAAACAGTAGAATCATTTTATCAAACTTACAAATTTATTCTTACAAAGAAGCTCAGCCAAGAGACAAATGAAAAGGGAGCGGTTCTGGAGGAAGCTGGGGCAGAGGGTCCTGAGCCTCACCCATCCTTCTCCTCACCTTCTTGCCTCTCCCAAGTTATCCCTGTAGAATTTAGAGCTTTTGCCCCAATTCAAGGTTAAGTTGGGGGAAAACAGCAGAAATCTGGGATCAAGTAAGAAACAGGTCTTCTCAAATCATAACATGAAAGCTAGCAAAAAATAAAAGGAAAGTAAACCCAATAATTCTTATGATCCTTTTCTTTTTATAAAAATGATGTTTTAACCATCCATTATAGTATGCGCGAAATGAAAACAGAACAGGCAAATCATCCGTCGGGGCTTGGCAAGAAGCAGATGGGACTCTCAGGTTGGGTCATTTGAGGGAAGTTGAGAGGCACAGGAATAACAGTGAATCCCATTAACGCAGGCTGGAGTGATCATCTGTGGGGTATGAGGAGAGGCCCAGTTAGGAACAGGTTCCCTAAGTCAGGGAGCAGCCAGCCTGGGTGCCTCCTTAGGAAAAAGGCTGAGGAAAATGCTGTTACCTTACTCAGATTTAACTGTGACCTCCTGTACCCAAAAGCCAGAAAACAAGGGAACCCGTTGAGACATACCCTCAGAGCTGAGTGAAAAAGGGTAGAAACTAAATCTGGAGCAAGAAACAGGAAATACGCACCACAGGCAATTAACATGACTTGTAGGTGCATGAATATTTTAATATAATTTGAATACTTGGATTACAGTAAAACATCACAGCATGCGACATTAAATAAAATAGCAATTCGTATAGTGTTAAGTTCAGGAAAATGATGTAAGCTCATACATGCTAAAAATAATACCTGTGACATCATGGGGCAATTATTTGGGTTTTTAAATATTTCTCCCTGGGGCATGTAAGAAAAATTTGTTTGACCTTTAGTTAAAGACCATCTCAGGCAGAGAATTGATTGCATCTGCCCTCCAAGGTGATCATAAAGACAGTTTCACAGCACAATTGCTACAGATAAGCTTTTTCCTCAGGTTTTTCTTCAAATGATTTGGTAAAAATATTTAGGTGACAGCATCGTGGCCAAATGCCTCCGAAACCTGCCCTCCAAATTTTGAGGGAGTTAGTACTTAAACTGCTTTGTGAATGTCTTTATTTCACCGCTGTGCTTGGGGACCAGTACTCACATACATGTTTGATTGGCATGGTAACCAGACACAGGATGAATGCAATTAAAGTATGCCTTATTTTTTCTTTTCTAAAGTTTCTTTGGATAGGCTGCAGGTAAATCGGGGTAACTTGGATATTTTCCACCGGTAACACTCTGACTGAGGCTCCCTTCTCCTGGTGTCTGTCCACTGCACTAACAGGCTCTCACTGGAATCTCCTGCCTGATAGTCTTCCCTACCAGGACCTGCTAAGGCTTCAGGAAGGTCACTCACCTCCCAGAAGGGACCAAAATAGAGTCTTCAGGAAACACTCCCATGGCAAAAGGGAGTTAACCCTAGGTCTCTCCTCTCCTTTCTCTCTCCCCACCCCACCCCGCCCACGCCTCCCTTTCTCCTCTGCTCTCTCTCTCTTCCCCCCTGCTCCTCCCACCACAGGCCATGCTGTTTTAGCTTTCACTAAGTGAAATCAGGCACCAGACCCCACTGTCCCCAGCTCCAGGAAACTGGGCTTTTCAAGAGGTCCCTCCCAGCTCTCCACCTGCAGTACAGGAAAGCAGTCAGACTCTCCAATGAGGTCCACGCAGGAAGGCATCTCTCTCTTTTGTGAATTTCTGAGTCATCTCACCAGTTCTCAGTCACTGACATTGAAATTTCCTCTTGGAGTTTGGCATCTCACTTTTAAATTTCACATCTATTCTATTTCAGTGTCTTGGACAAGATTTAAAAGTTAACATTCTATTATACATTCATATGTACATTCATATATACATCCATATTCGATTTTATACTTCATACATTTAGAGCTTTGAGGTTTTGATGGTTCAACTCTGGGACTCCACTAACTACAAAAAAACCTGATTGCTGTCTGATGGAAGCTTTCATACAGTAAATAGGAGCAAGTCTAAAACTTACCTACCTATTTATCATTTTGTATGGATGGAATTTAAAGATGGCTGTAAATATGCAATAACATATTTTAATGGAAGACATTAGGAAAAGCATTAACTAATTTTATATAATCCCTTGAGTTGGGTTGCATTTTATTTAAGCACTTGAATGTAAATAATTAAATAGGTGATTATTCTATACCACTGATTCTTCTGCATATATAAAGATCACACGGGGGCCATTAAAATTAAGATTCTTTGGAATGTCTCCAGGCTTCTCCATTTTATTAAGGTGATTCTGATGCATAGGTTAAAAAAATACATTTGAGAAATTTCTATATATCCTGATGATATGCAAACCCTAATACAACTGTAGGTACATTCGGGCCTGACACAGGGACATCTACTTTCATATACCTAAAAGATGCCCTTTTACGAGCCTCAGTCAGCATCCTGACCAGTTAATCAAGAAGATTATTTAAAGCTGAAATCACAAAAACAACTGAAAAAATCCACATCTCTCTTTAACTTCAAATATAACATTTACTTATTCACCAGTCTTTATGGGGCTATCTTTTCTTTTAGTATACTTCTTCCGGTTATTCTAAAAGACCATTCTTTCCCAAGCTACACTCCAAATGTATTCCCTGCAATTCCGTTTGGGTTTCTTTAAAGTCGAGTCAGAACCTAAATACAAACTGAACGCAAATCCTTTGTTTTTCTTTTTTTTTCTTTAATTTTTTGTTTTTGAGTCAGAGTCTTACTCTGTCACCCAGGCGGGAGTGCTGTGGCACAATCTCAGCTCATTGCAATCTCTGCCTGCTGAGTTCAGTGATTCTCCTGCCTCAGCCTCCCAAGTAAGTGGGATTACAGGTGTGCACTGCCATGCCTGGCTAATTTTGTATTTTTAGTAGAGACGGGGTTTCAACATGTTGGCCAGGCTGGTCTCAAACTCCTGACCTCAAGTGATCCACCCGCCTTGGCCTCCCAAAGT
Organism: Colobus angolensis palliatus; assembly: GCF_000951035.1. Taxonomy (NCBI): domain Eukaryota; kingdom Metazoa; phylum Chordata; class Mammalia; order Primates; family Cercopithecidae; genus Colobus; species Colobus angolensis. The sequence goes on along the minus strand of NW_012117032.1, from coordinate 2,956,610 downwards.
GCTGGGATTATAGGCGTGAGTTACCATGCCTGGCCCACTTCTTGACTTCTATTATTTCCTTCTAGTATTTTATAGCTATATAAAATACATAAAATTATAGTACACACCTAGTTTTACGGCAATACATTTTAGTTACTCACCTCAAATATCTTCAGAACACTCAACTTAGTTTTCTTAAAAATAAAATCCAAAATCCCTGTTTCTTTATTGAATTCATAGGGCACTGGTTAAGGTAGGTTCAATCAGGTTAAATGACAGCAATAACAAGAGTAGCACAAGTTTGGGTAAGAAAACCACTGACTTGGTAAGAATATGACTCACCTGTGGGGAGCAGCAGTGTAGGGTTGCACGAGAGTAGGAGTTGGCAAATCTTTTCTTAAAGAGCCATATCATAAATCCTTTATTCTGTCAACCACTCAACTCTGCCTTGTGACATAAAAGCAGCCATAGGCTATAAGTAAACGAATGGGTATGGCTGTGTTCCAATAAACCATTTTGTTATAAAAAATAAGCAGCTAGCCCATAAATATGAGTTGGACAACACTTGGACTAGATCAATGGATTTCATGCATTAGTGTTCATCAAAGTCAACCAGCATTTCTAATTTGGTAGGTATAGGGTGAGGCCTGAGAACTTGCAATTCTAACAAATCCCCAAGTGATGCTGATTCTGCAGGTGCTGGTCCAGGGATCACTCTTTGAAAACCACCAGATTTGACTTTAACTGATTGGCTGTAGATGCCCAGTGAGCTGCGAGCAATGGTTAGTATATTTAATGAAGGTATTTTATCCCAGGTTCCCTTGAAAACTAAGCCCTAAGAAAAACATATTAGCTAATGCTTTGACAGGCAGAGGAACCCAAGGAAACAAGAATAAGGGAAAAGGAGAAGTGATAGGCGAAATGAGGGAGAGCAAAAACACGAAGGTATGTTTCTAAATAGGTCACAACTTCATAACAAACATAGCTGGTTGCCTGATCTCATAGGTTGTCTCCATACAGCCTACAAAACCACTATTTCTCAAAATAGTCTTTGATGGGGAAGAAGGATGAAAATTGTATCTGCTGGCTTCTTCCCCCATTATTGGTTGAAACTCACCTATATATATATATGATATATATGATGAATCATATATGATGGAATCATATACATATATATTCCATTGTGTATATATATATATTCCATCATATATGTGTGATGGAATACTACTCAGCCATAAAAAGGAATGAATTAATGGCATTCGCAGGAACCTGGATAAAATTGGGGACTATTATTCTAAGTGAAGTAACTCAGGAATGGAAAACTAAACACTTCCATACACCAATGGGGACCAAGTGGATAATCAAATAAAAAATTCAACCCCTTTTATGACAACTGCAAAAAAAAAAAATACTTAGGAATATATCTAAAAAAGAAGGCAAAAGACCTCTACAAAGAAAACTACAAAACATTGCTGAAAGAAATCATAGATGACACAAACAAATGGAAACACATCTCATGTTCATCGATGGGTAGAATTAATGTCATGAAAATGATCATATTGCCAAAAGCAATCCACAAATTCAATGCAATTACCATCAAAATACAACCATCATTCTTCACAGAATTAGAAAAAACAATTGTAAAATTAATATGAAACCAAAAAAGAGCCTGCATAGCCAAAGCAAGACTAAGAAAAAGAACAAATCTGGAGGCTCACACTACCTAATTTCAAGCTATACCATAAGGCCATAGTCACCAAACAGCATGGTACTCGTATTGATAAGTGCAGCAAACCACCACAGCACATGTATACCTACGTAACAAATCTGCATGTTCTGCACATGAATCCCAGAAATTAAAATACATTGAAAAAAAAGCCAGGCGTGGTGGCTCACGCCTGTAATCCCAGCTCTCAGGGAGGCAGAGGCGGGAGGATAGCTTGAGCCCAGGAGTTCGAGACCTGCCTGGGTAATATAGCAAGACCCCGTTCTCCACAAAAAGGAAAAAAAAAAAAAAAAAGTCCCATAGACCAATGGAACAGAATAGAAAACCCAGAAATAAACCCAAATACGTACAGCCAATTGATCTTTCAAAAAACAAACAAAAACATAAAGTGAGGAAAGAACATGCTTTTCAACAAATGGTGCTGGGATAACTGACTACCCACATGTAGGAGACTGAAACTGGATCTTCATCTCTCACCTTACACAAAAATCAACTCAAGATGGATTAAGGACCTAAATCTGGTGGCTCCAAGACGGCTGAACAGCAACAGCCTCAGCCTCCAGCTCCCAGTGTTCGCGACACAGAATATGGGTGATTTCAGCATTTCCAACTGAGATACCGGGTTCATCTCACTGGGGCATGTCGGACAGTGGGTGCAGGACAGTGAGTGAGGGCTGAAGCAGGGTGAGGCATTGCCTCACCAAGAAACACAAGAGAAACTGTGACACACAACACCTAGAAAATCGGGACACTCCCACCCTAATACTGCACTTTACCAAGGGTCTTAGGAAAGTGTACACCAGGTGATTATATCCTGTGCCTGGCTCAGAGGGTTCCATGCCAACAGCACCTCCCTCATTGCTAGCACAGCAGTCTGAGATCAACTACAAGGTGGCAGCGAGGCTGGGGGAGGGGCACCCGCCATTGCTGAGGCTTAGTAGGTAAACAAAGCAGCTGGGAAACTCGAACTGGGTGGAGCCCACTGCAGCTCAAGGAGGCCTGCCTGCCTCCCTCTGTACACTCCACCTCTGGGGACAGGGCACGGTCGAACAAAAGGCAGCAGAAACCTCTGCAGATATAAATGTCCCTGTCTGACAGCTTTGAAGACAGTAGTGGTTCTCCCGGCATGGAGTTTGAGATCTGAGAACGGACAGACTGCCTGCTCAAGTGGGTCCCTGACCCCCGAGTAGCCTAACTGGGAAACATCCCCCACCTGGGGCAGACTGACACCTCACACTTCACACGGCCAGGTACACCTCTGAGACAAAGCTTCCAGAGGAATGATCAGACAGCAACATTTGCTGTCCAGCAATATCCACTCTTCTGCAGCCTCTGCTGCTGATACCCAGGCAAACAGGGTCTGGAGTGGACCTCGAGCAAACTCCAACAGACCCACAGCTGGGGGTCCTGACTGTTAGAAGGAAAACTAACAAACAGAAAGGACATCCACACCAAAACCCCATCTGTACATCACCATTATCAAAGACCAAAGGTAGATAAAACCACAAAGATGGGGAAAAAGCAG